>NC_050574.1:18221386-18263886 GCF_011100635.1 Trichosurus vulpecula | reverse complement strand
AGACTTGAAGACTTCAAAATAAAAACTTTGTTTTTGTAATTAACCGAGGGAAAAGAAGGGGCGATATTACTAACGTCATTCTTTCCTGTAAACAATTTAATTAAATTCTGTTGAATCCAGAAGAAATACTCATTTTGATGCTTTTCTCCCTTCCACCCCTCTTCCTCCAAGCAAATTCCTTCAGGTCACTCCTCCCACCCCCCTGGCCGCCTCCCCCCCCCCCCCTTTCTCCACCGGGCTACTCAGGCTGCAGTAGAGGCAACTCTGCCTTTAAATGGATTTCCTACACCAGGCATGAACTGTAAGGCTCTGAAACTGTTAGAATGACAACCTCATCTGTCTGAAAGCTGATACTACAGCTTTTAAAAGAAATAGGGGAAAATAAGCTGTTGACTTCTTGGTTAAAGTATTTTCCTGTTCTAACTCATGTTCTTATGTCACTAAGCTAAAAAAAAAAAAGGTGGGGGAAGAGGAAGAGAGAGAGAGAGAGAAAGGAGAGAAAAGATACGACTTTCCTTGAATGATCTGTTTAACCTAAGCCAGAGGAAAAAAAAAAGAAAGTCATTAATTACTTATGTGAGCTATTGCTTCAGAAAGACAATAAACCTGCCCGGTCGCCATGGATATGACATATTTGCTCTGAAAACAACACAATAATTAGCAAAGGGGAAAGATACAAGGAGAATATGCAAACTCCTGAGTTTAAAGCAATAGCGTTCTTTTTTTTTTTAAACTTGTCAGATCCTCTTGTTCTGTTTGCAACCCAGATCAAACAAACTGGGGGGGGGATGAAGGATGGGGGGGGGGCCCTGGAAAATAAAATAGATAGCTTCTCTTGCCTCAATGTAGAGAAGCAGGGATTTATCCTCCCCACCAAAAAAATAATTGAGAAAGGAATGAGATTCAAGTCTTGCCAATGGGTTATTTCCTATACAGAGGTGTGTTTTTTTTTTAAAGTATTCCCATATTTAGCATTAGGCGATCTAGTCTGAAATGCATTTTTGTATTAAGGGAAATATGTCCTGGCACCCCCCTTCCTCCCACCGCCAAAAGTACCTATAAATGGTGGGGGTTGAGAGTCTCAAAGGAGCAGTGCCCTAGTAAAGAACCACCTTTTTGGAGAGGGGACTACTCATTCCCCCCTCCCCCCAAAAAACCCACCTCAACTAAACCTAGGTCTTTATTTTGATATTAAAAATGCATTAAATGGTTTTACCTATAATTTAGTCCCTGAGGATCATTACGAAACGCAATGGCTTTGTATCCTATCTGTCAGGGTGATAAATATCTGAGTTCAGAGTGAGGTTCACAATTTCTCAGTGTGTCAGAAATCCAAATCATTCCTTTTTTTTCCACCTTATTTCTTAATTCACTCCTCCACCACCAGCCACCCCAACAAGCCTGATGTAAAAAATATCTAGGGGTTGAGTGGATTTGGGGAGGGGGGAATGGAGTTAGGAGGGGGAAAAAGTTTTACACACTTATTCAGACACATATCCAGGAAAGGTGACAGGGATTCTCCCTTAAAAAGCAGGGAAATGGCAATTTTTATGAAAATATATTTTTAAGCGTCCTAAATTCTGGCCAACCTCCTTCCTCAGCGCTGGTTTTCCCAAACGCAGATGGGCTCAGGATACATGAGAGAGAGAAGTAAATTACCCTCAGCCAGGAGTTTAACCGACACAGAGATGTGACTTGGAATTTATTTTTTTCAATTAAAAAAAGAGAGAGAGAAAGAGAAAGTGTTCGGGCTATTAAAAGAATATCAGCTCAGCTACAAGTTTTTTTTTTTAAATCCAGAGACACAAGGGGAGCAGATAAAGGCAAGGTTCTCATTTGACAGTCTTTCCAAATTTATTTTTTGGGGGACATTTTTTTTTGGTTGAAAGGATTTTGCACTCATAGGTCCGGAGGTCGGGGGAACCGGAGAGAAGGGGGTGGCGAAAAGATGGGTGCGAAATGTTGTTGCAACCTGAGGATCAGAGCCGGAGCTTTCTCTTAGCCATAATAAGCTATGCTCGCCACAAAGCTGGAGCTCCCGGGCTTCTCTCGCTCTTCGGAAGGAAATAAAATGCAGCGGAGGTTCAGAGGCACTCGGCGAAGTCTTAGCAAGGTGCAAAGTCAAAAAAAATCAACCCCCAAAGGACCCCCAAAAGGGAGGCGCTGCCCCTTTAAACATTTTAGTCCATATGGAGTTTGATTTCTGAAAGAGATCAGTTTAACATCTCCATAGAAACCAGCAACAGATTATCATCAACAGAATAAATAACTAGTCTAATAAATTAAACAGTAGGCATAAGATCGCTGGAAACCTGATTACTGAAGTTCAACAATATTCCCCATAAACTCTCCCTAACCGCCTGTAAGGTGGATAACAAGATTGGGGGGGGGGGAAGGGGGGTGTCTCCTATGCTGAGGATACCCAGGGAGAGGAGCGGAGGTGGCAGTCGCAGGCCAGCACGGCTAAAGTCTCCCATCCTTGGATGGGGCGAGCCAGAGAGAGAAATCAAGGAAGTGCCAAAGTTTGGAAAGGGGAGGGAAAGTGGTGTGAGGTTGGGGGAGATCAGGGAAGGAGAGGATGCCTTCCGGAGTGCGGATGGCACCAGCTCATTGACCCCGGCCCAGCCCAGAAAGCCCCGGGTGCTCAAGCAGCGCTCACTGGGCGCGAATCAGCCCAGTTCCCCAAGCTGGCCCGCCCGCCCCCTCCAGGCACGTGGAGCGCAACCCGGGAGGGGCCCCCGGGGACAACTCTTCTACCCCCCACCACTCCAGGCTAGCCCTCCGTGCAGCTGCTGCGCAGTCCCTGCTGGCCCTTCCCGGCTAGGAAGGGGGCGTGTACCTCAGGCCCTGGCAAGGTCTGACCTCCGGGGGTCCCGGGCCTCCGCGCTTCTGGGCGCGCAGGCCCTGGCCAGGTTCAACCTCCAGGGGGTCCAGACCCTGCCCGTGGGCTTCTCCGCCGTGCCTCGCTTGTCAGCCCCAGCTCCCAAACCCAACCCTCGATCCTTCCTTCCCTCAATCCGGCAGAGCCCCTCTCCATCCTGGAGGGAGGTAAATGCACAAGGCCGGTGGTGGGATCCCTAGGGGCCTCACCCCTTTTCTCCCACGCGCAATCCATGCTCAATCCAGGGCCGGAGGAATGCAAGGTTTCCCCCTCTAAAGACTCATGAAGGTTGGGGTGGAGTGATCGGCTTCTCGGGTAGATCAAACCAAACCCTGGCGTGCCCGGGACAGGGCAAAACCTTGGTCCTGACCCTGGCCCAGGCCCCGCTTCCCAAACTGGAAGAACTTTTTCCCCCCAAGGGGGAGTGGGTGCAGGTACTGCTTTTTCTCCTCTCTGCAAACTCCCCTTCATCTCTTCCCCGACCCCCACCCGTCGTCCGGAGGGAGGGAAGAGAGAGAAGAATTTGCACCCACCCCGTCACTGAAATCTATTATTATTTTAATCTACGCCCCCAAAGTGGCCGTCCCGCGGTGATTGACGGCGCATACACCTGTTCCCCGCGCCCCGGGAGCTTCCAAAAGCGGGGATAGACATTCACCAAAACCCTCCAGATCCGGCCCAGCGCCTTCGGGCAGCCCTTCCCGCCCTGTGCCCACTCCCCAGGCCCAACGAGAAACTCAGCTGTGCCCCCTGAGCCGTGCGCACCGCCACCGGGTAGGTGGCAGTTACCCCCCAGTCCCCAGCCCCGCCGCCAGCCCCCGCCGGCTTCGGAAAGAGACAGAGAACCAAGAAGAAAGCAAAAACTTCTGGCCGCCGATCGCAATCAGCTGCACATTCTGTAAATGCCACCGAGTAAAAATAAACCGGCCGCCGCTCCACCCGGGCAGCTCATCTCGTGGGCCTGGCCGCTGCCCCCTTCCCCTCTGCCCATGGCCCGACCCCTACTCCTCCAGCTGACCTCCTCCCTCCAACCTGGGCGCTCACCGGAGCCCCATTTTCCATCGAAGAAACCCCCCTTCCAACCCCCCAACTCTGCATGGGCCGCTCCTGCGGTAGGCGATGCCCAAGCGCAGGTGCCCCAACCGCACAGACCAGGGCCACTCGCTCCTCCTCGGCGCCCCTAGGGCCCCTTCCCCAATGTGCTTCTTCTTTCCTCCCCCACGTCTTTCCTTCTGCCCTCGGAAACTGCACACCCCCACCTCCTTCCCTTGCTCAGCCTGGCCTCAGAACCTGGGGCTTCCTTTCCAACCTCACGCCCCGAATAAAGAGTGTGTGTGTGTGTGTGTGTCTGTGTGTCTGTGTGTGTGTCTGTGTCTGTGTGTGGGGGGGCAGCCAGTGCCAGCCCCCCACTCTGATTCCCTGGGTAGTGCCAAAGGGAGCGCTCGGTCCTCCCAGCTCTACGGCCCCTAGCGCAACTCCACTCCCCCGAGCGCTCCATGGCCGCAGCAACTCCCCCAAACTTTTCCCCAGAACCCGGATTCACTGGCCCCAGCGTCCTCGTCCCCGTCCCCCTCCCCCTGACGGGTCCCGGTGCCCAGCTCTAGCAGGCCCCCGCCCCAGGGAAAAGGAAGTGTGTGCGGATGGGGGGTGGGGGTGGGAGAACGCACGCCACTCGCTGGGCCCGAAGCAGCGCACTTGAGACAAACTTGCCCTGTACTAAGTTGGGGGGGGGGCACCTCTTCCCTCCCAGGCCGCCGGCCTCTTGTCCAAGCTGTTTCACCCTAGAGGGGACCCACCCCCAGGCACCCCAGGGTCGAGGAACACAGTCTAACCTAGCTAGGCGCACCTGTGCCCCAGGAACCCGGGAGGACCGCGGGCCGAAGGACCCCCACTCAGCCTGTCCTCTGGGCAAAGTCTTGAAAAGTGGCCCCTGGCACCCCTCGCCCTTGCCACTTTCCGGGTGGGGGGGTCATGAGCGCGCTGTCCTCTGTTGGGGGGAGGGGAGAGAGTGATAAGCCAGCATTAGTAAGCACCTGCCCCTAGGGAGCCCGGGGTGGGGGGGTGGGGTGCCCCACACCATTTGCAGAACCTTGCCTGGCACCTCCCCTCCCCCTTCCTCCAGCTGGAGCAAGTGACCCCGGGTGGGTGCCGCGGCTCCTTCAGCCCGTGCCCTCCGTTCAGCCCGGTGCGCACGCCGGGCACCCCCGGGCACGGCGGGGCAGTCCGCCGCCCAGTGCTCGGGTGCCACCCCTCCGTGCCCCTGCCTCCCGCCCGGCTGGAGTGGGGTGGCAGCCGCCGCTCGCCGGCTCGCCCGCCCGCCCGCCGCTCGCTCCCTTGCTCGCTCGCAAGCTCGCCCGCTCGCTGCTGCAAGCGGCAGCCCCGGAGCGGAGGGCTACAAGGCGGGGGGGGGGAGGGGGCAGAGGAGGGGACCCGCCCCGGGGGGGGCCGCGGAGCCGGGAAGCAGGGGGGCCGTGGCGGCGGAGGGAGCGCCGAGTCTCTTACCTGCACTTGGGGCGGCTTTGGGTGACTTTCCAAGTCCGGGGGAAAAATGTGTGTGTGTTTGGGATGGAGCGCGGCGGGCGCGCATGCGCGCCCCAAAGTTGCCGGATCCCGGATTTTTCGCTCCCCGTCTCCGCTCTCGCCCGCTGTGATTATGGAATTCTCCGTGGCCTAGCGGACGAGTGGGCGGCGCGCAAAACCCGGCCCGGATCGCTCGACGCGGCTCCGCTCCACCCTCACACCCCACTCCCCTTTCCTTCCCGGTTTCACCCCAACTCCGTTCCGAGCGCCCCTGGACAGCCGGCTTTGGGGACCTTCTGCGGCTAGGAGGACACCTGCAAAAGGCGGCCCCGCTTTGATGACTGCGTGGGGCTCTGTGCACCCCCGATTGGAGTGGGGTTCAAAGGTGTCAGGCTTGCTCCTTCAGTACCCAGGATCCTGAACCCCGGTTTCAGCTGCACTTTGCCTCCCAGGCATGTGCCGCTTCTCCATTTGCATATCAGAATGACGGGATCTCAGATTTTCAGAGCTGTGGTCTTGCTGTCACATCATTTGTTCACACTTACTTTCCATTGCAAGAGGATTAGCAGCCTCAGTTTCCCTGACTGGCTCGAAGGATTCACTGGGGGGGGGGGGAGGGGCGGTGTACTCCAGTGCGAGAGCCCTATCTCTCAAACCAGAGGGCTTGAGTTCAAATCCCACCTAAGACACTGTGGGATTGACATTGTGGGTGACATTGTATGACCTTGGGCATGTCCCATAACTTCCCTGGGCCTCAGTTTCCTCGTCTGTGAAACAAGAACTCGGATGAACTGTGAGGTCCCTTCTAGATCTCAGACCCTGTGATTCTTTCCCGGGCTAAGATAAGTGGGCCAAGCTCAATGCCCATGCTTGGGAAGACCTATGTCTAATTTTCTTGGCTTAGCTCAGCCTCTTTCTGGGACCTAACCAGGAAGATAGAGATAATATTAGGAAAGAACATATATGTATATATGTGTATGTACACACAAACACATAGCCTTTCCCGCCCCTCCCAACTCTGCTTTCCTCTCTCCCAAACTACCAAGATTTTAACTACTTTGTATTTACTCTCTTCAAATTTATTCTACAAATATTATATATGTATTTCTTATTTTCTCCGTTAGAACCTCAGCTTCTCAGTGAGTCGGAATTGTTCCAATCTTTGTATTTCGTGTGCACAGAGCACAACACAATGTTTAGTATATAGTAGGTGATCGATAAATGCTTATTGATCGAATAGTTGGTTGATCTCCCTCCCCTCCACAATAGGATGTAAGGTCTTCGAGGCAAGGATTGTTTCATTTATGTTCTTGTATCCGTCCAGCATAGAGCAGGCACTTAATGAATACATGGTGAACGATTGTTATCTGAAAATAGTCAAGACACCAGTGAAAAGAATGGATGTGATAATTAAATAAATTAGTATATATTCGAGAAATTAACTGAAATGAAAAAGTGACTCATAGGATTAAGAGTGAGTAAGCCTTCTTAGTGAGAAAATCACACCCCTGCCCCGCCCCCCAAATTTTGCAGTTGTTTGACCTTGGGCAAGTCACTTAACCTCAATTGCCAAGCCTTTCCCCCTGCAAAAAAAGAAAAACAAAAACTGTTTGTAGGCTAGTAGATTTAGGGACCCAATCTGCAAGGCTTCAGTATATCCTGGAGCCAACCATAACTCTGCTTCATTCTGGACCGAGCTACTTGCTTGGAAACCTCCAGTGGTAGAGCTTCAATTCAAGCTAGGGGCTGAGTGAGGGGTAAACGTAAGGAGGAAGTTGCCAATGACAAACTCTGCACCCAGCCTTTCTTGTCTCCTTTTGGAGCCTCAGGGACCCAAGGAAAAGGAGTCCTGTTGTCCTAGGTTGTTTACTCTACGATTCTGGCTTCTTGGCTTTGGAGGAGAAAACTTGAAAATTCAACGGCTATTCCTCACTGCTTGGATTCGGAGTGATATATTTGCTTATTTTGGACCTGCTAAGGAACAAACCAATAAGGAAACATACCTTCTTGTCTCTGTTAGCAGGGGCCAGTTGGAGCCTATTGGCTAGAGAACTCTACTGTGGCTTGGGGCGGGCAGGGGCCCTGGCACATGGAGGCCACTCACAACAGCTAGTTTCATTTTTCTCTTTCTTTGTTACCACTGTACCTCAATCCCTACCTCCACCCCCCAGGGTAATTAGCAGGAAAAATAGCAATTCATTATTAACTTCGAATAGGCATTAATAGCATTTTTCAGCCCTAAAAATGTCCCCAAGTCTCCATCTACTTTAAAAAAAATTGTAAAGCTCTATTTAAGTTTTACATTGCTGTTACTTCCCAGTAATTCTTCTCCCCCATCCCCAGCCCTCAAGAAAATCCTCCCTTATAACAAGTAGGTTAAGCAGAACAAATCAACACAGTGTGTATACCCCATTCCTCACCGATAGCCTACCACCCCTCTACCCAGATATGCAGGGTCAGTACTTCAAAGTCTCCACTAGTGACTGAATTGATCAGAATTCTGAAGGCTTTCAATGTTGTTTTCTTTCCCACCCACTTTAAAGGGATCTCCAGCACCCAGGGCATAATAGCTTCAATGAAGGGACTTCCCAGAAAGGCAGATTTTGACTCAAATTAACAAGCAGGAAGATTCCAAAAGTCCAGTTTGATAGGCAGTGAGTTTCTTATCACTGGAAGCTGGATTAGCTCCAGTATGGTTTAGTGGGTTAAAGGGCTGGATTTTCAGTCCAAGGAGCCAAGTTCGAAAGTTACCTCTGCTGTTTACTGGCTGTGTGCCCTCCACTAGGTCTCCAATTCCTCATCCGTAAAATCTATGGGTTGAACTCTCTGACTCCTAGGATCCCTGCCAGGTCTGATAAGTCCTACGACCTTATTGTTCAGTTGGGAGTGTTGGATGGTCCTAATTCAGGGATAGATGGGCTTCCCTCCTGACTCCATTTACCCACTACATTCCCGTGAGTAGAATTTTAGCATGTTAGAACCAGAGGGGGTACCTTCAGGACCTCAAGCTGCCACACTAAGATCCCACCAGAATACTCCTGGCTACCTTCAGGCTGGCTCCCTCCCCTCCCCAATTTCTAACTCTAGCGCTGAAGCCGGTGATTAAATCAGCATCACCCAACAATCACCCTATGCCTCCAATCATCACCTCCCTTACTTCTTGGTCCAAAGAGACCCGAGTGTTGTCTGACCACTACTCACCTTTATGTTTTGTTAGCTCCGAGAGATCAGGGAATGTCTTGCTTGCTTCTGCATGTATCCCTGGTACAAAATCCCCATATTGTCATCACAGTGTCTGACACGTAGTAAATGCTTAATGCATACTTTTTCATTCACCTCTGTTATACAGTGGTCCGACTAGCTCAGGATCCTTTTCATGACACTGAGCTTGTGGCTGGCCTAATTAGTCAGTCAGCCAATAAACATTTATTCCTCACCTACTATGTGCTGGGCACTGTGCTAAATAAGGCAGCTAGGCAGGCCTGGAGTCAAGAAGACCTGAGTTCAAATATGGCTTCAGACACTAATTGTGTGACCCTGGGCAAGTCACTTACCCTGTTTGTTTCAGTTTCTGTCATCTGTCAAATGAGCTGGAGAAGGAAATGGCAAACTATTCCAAAATCTCTGCCAAGAAAACCCCAAATAAGGTTATAGAAAGTCCAACACGACTAAAAAAAACCCTGAACAACAGCTATGTTAAATGCTGAGGTTACAAAGAAAGTCCCTGCCCTCAAGAAGCTGCGATCTAATGAGGTAAACTATTGCAAACCACTATGTACAAATGAGCTATAGCCAGGATAAATTAAAAATAATCAACAGAGGGAAGGCACTAGAATTAAGAAGGATTGGGACAGGCTTCTTCACCTGCTCATATCCAATGTCCACATCTCCTTCTCCTTTCTACCTGCCCCTGTTTCCTCTCATTGATCTTGCTTCTCTCCTTCACTGCCTTCTTCATATCCCCCCAATAGACAGTCAGCAGAGCCTGAAGTAAGATGGGTTTTTTTCTCCTTTATTCTCTTAAGGGCTCCTGGGATGGGGAGGGGGGAATCATTTGTTTTTCTGTTTTGTTTTGTTTTATTTTTGTGAGGGGAAGGAAGAGGAGGAATAATTAGAAAGCTTTACAAAACACTTTCTTTACAAGAATCCTGCGAGCTAGGCAAAGCGATTGATCCCCATTTTAAAGATGACAAAACTGAGACTCTGCAAAGGTCAAATAGCTTGTCCGGGGTCATACAGCTAGCAAGTGTCTGAGCCAGGATTTGAATCTAGTGATCTCCTAATTCCAAGGGGACTCGGGCTTCCCAGGGGCTCTCTATGAGGTACGTATCTCCCTCATAGAGTAGAATCACCTTCCCTGGACCTTTGATTTTGAGTTGGAGGCTGTGGAATCCAACTCCCTCATTTTACGGATAAAGAAACTGAGGCAAGGAGAAGTTACTGCCTGCTCAAGATCGTATAACTAGTATCTGAAGCAAGATTTGAAACCGTATCTTTCTGGCTCAGTCCGGTGCTAGGGGCAGCTGGGTGGCACAGCAGATAGAGCTCTGGGTCTGGGATCAAGAAGACCTGAGTTCAAATCCAGCCTCAGAAACATACTAGCTATGTGACCTTGGGTGGTTCACTTCACCTGTTTGCCTCAGGTGGCTTGTACCTTGAGGCTGGTACCTTGGGGTACCAATCATAGCACCTACCACCCAGGGTTGTTGTGAGGTTTAAATGAGATAATAAATTGTAAAGCTCCTCCCTTAAATGCTGCCTGCTTCAGTTCCCTCTTTTATAAAAAAAGAATACTAACAGCCCCTTCAGAATGGGATATTTGTAAGGGACTTTGCAAACAAAGCGCTATATAAGTGCTAGCTATTACTACTACTGGCATCATTATTATTAATAAGGTTTATTCTAACCTGAACATTTGATGACTCTGTGCCCTTCGAAACATAGTGCCCAGACTAAGCTCAGCACTCTACCCCAGCCACATGGCCTTGCATTTCTTTTGCATGCATTCTGCAAATACTTCTAAGTGTCCGCTTTCTCTGCCCCCCATGGAGGAAGGCAAGCCTCCCGAGGATGGGAACTGTTTCCCTTTGGTCTCAGCTTAATACCGGACACATAGATGGTGTCCACTGATCATCAGTCCATTGAGGCTGTGAGCTTGGGGCTTCCCGCAGGCCTAGGGGCTGGGGAGTGGGGACAGGGAGAACAGGGAGCGTAAGAGCCTGAGTTGAGACACTGAGACTTTTATCTCTGGGATAGATTTTTGGTGGATTCCATTAAGCCCTCATTGGAGCTGAGCCCACACCACCTGCCCCAGAAGAATTTCTCCAGTGGGAGCCCGGGTTGGAAACGTCACGCTGCCTGAGAAGCCTGTGGAAAGCTTGTTGGCAGGCTAGTGCCCATAGAGCTGGTTGTTAAATCTTCTGTGCGAGTATGAGCTGATTGTTAAAATTGCAGTGTGAGTATTCAAACCTTGGAAAGGAGCAAAAGCTACAAATCAGGGATTGATTCATTATTTTATTGCTTTTCTAGTCTTAAGAAAGCCATAGAGAAAATGATAATAAGGCAGATCAAACTCAAAACGGGTTGTGCTTGCATTTCCCCCCAGAGAGTCAGTTTTTAAACATTTAACAACACACAGATGCTTTTATTTCTGTACTGAAGATCCCCTCTGGCTTTGCTTTCCAAATTGAACCACCTCCATTCAGGAATAAACTCTAAACCAATAATAGTAATTTTAAAAATTATTTTAAAATAAATAATTTAGAAATCAGATTTCATATTAATAAATTGCTTTCAGGTTTGCAAAGGGCTTTTATAACAACAATCTTGTAAGGCTGGTAGAGTTTTTAATATGGCCAATATTCCAGAATGGGAAACTGAGTCTTTGAGAGGCCTAGTCTCTTACGAGCTCCTGGTCTCCTTACTAGAGAGTGTCTGAATGGGGAACCTAGGTTCTTGGACTCCGGATCCCAGTGTTCTTTCCAGAATGCCATCCTACCAAGCTTACCAGACAATTGGGCTTGGTTTAAACAAAAACAGCTATATTAATCACTCTGTATTATTTTTCACATCTTTTTAAAACTTATCTGCCCCTCAAAGGCAGACACTGCCTCACTTTTGTCTGTGTCCCCAACACCTAATGCCATGATGGACAAAGTTTGTCGTCGTTTTTGAGTCATTTATGACTCTCCATGACCCCATTTGGGGTTTTCTTGGCAAAGATACTAGAGCAGTTCCTCCTCCAGCTCATTTTATAGCTGAGGAAACTGAGGCAAACAGGGTGAAGTGACTTGCCCAGGGTCACACAACTAGGAAATAGATGAGTTCACATTTGAACTCAGGTCTTCCTGACTGTAGGCCTGGTGCTCTATCCATTGCACCACCGAGCTGCCCCGATGGACTCATAGTAGGCATTTAATAATGGTTTGTTAATGGTCGATTGGTTGAAAGAAACCCACTACGTATGTTTTGTTAAACCAATAACAGCAGGGATGATTCAAGGGGATGTGTTATATGATGTGTGTGCATGCATGTATAAGAATGTATGTAGGTGTATATATATGTATGTTTATACCCATGTGCTTGTGTCAGTGAGTAGGAGTGACATATGCTTGGAGCAGGGTGTTGCACCTGGGAATAGGGTTGTCTCCTGCACAAACTTGTGTGCAGGTCTGTCACTGACTCACTTTGTGATTTTGGTAAGTCCTTTCTGTAATTTGAGACAGAAGTTCTTCAGCTGTAAAAGTTGGCGTTGGACAACATGGTCTCTAAGGGCCCTCCTGGGTCTGACAATCTCTGTTCTAAGGTCCCTCCCAGCCCTGACATCCTGTGTTCTAAGGGCCCTCCCAGCTTTGACATTCTGTGTTCTAAGATTCCTCCTAGTTTTGATTTTCTCTCTTCTAAGGTCCTTCCCAGCTCTGATATTCTTTGTTCAAAGGCCCCTTCCAAGTGATAATCTGTATTCTAAGGTCTTTCTTACCTCTGCCATTTTGTGTTCTAAGGCATTCTTAGGTGATAGTCTATGTTCTAGGATCCCTCCACGTGCTGACATTCTGTGTCCTCAGAGGCATTGTCTCAGTGGAAAGAGCCCTGTATCTGGAGCCAGAAGACATATTTCTGTCATTTATTCCCTGTATAACCTTGGAGAATCTTTTCCTCTCTGGGCCTCAGTTTCACCATCTGTAAGATGGGAATTTGGACCTGATGACCTTTAAGGCCCCTTTCAACCTGATAGCTATGAAACTAGAACCCACATGAACTGATGTTCTGAGGGCTCACGTTGTAGCCTGACATTTTCTGGTGGTCCTCCGGCTCTGATGTGAGTCTACGGTCATTCTCTTGTTTCTGGTAATTGGTTGGGAGATGAAAGAGCATCCCTTTTCCAAAGCTGCTCAGGCATCCTTGAGAGCCTCACATTCCTTAAAGGCTCTGGGGTGGGACTGTGTGTAGATGTCAGTGGAGGTGGTTGCATGTACACCAGTTCCTTGCGAACACCCCACTGAGCCAGGACCCCACCTTTTATCCCAAGATTTCCCCACCCCCAGCCCAGCTTTCACCTCTATCTATCTGGATTGGGTAGATACTGGCCCTGTGATCCTAAAGGGAAACTGAGTCATAGTACGGTAAGAGGAATAGACTAGTGCCCCTGCATGGTTGAACAAAGAACAGAATGAAAGACCGAAGGCTCCCCATTCTTCACCTACCCTTAGAAAAGTCTGAGTACCCTCCTTCTCTGCCATGTACAATAGGGGTGGGGAGGGGACTCCCACTTGAGTCTCTCCCAACTCTGAGATGGTCAGAAAGCATCCAGAGGTCTGATTCCCACGATCTAAAGAAATATTCCGCGTCATCCTGGTGTAAAAGTTGGAGTTGACCTTAGAGGTCATTTGGTCCAATGCTCTTGTTTGATAGAGGGACCAGCTGAGGACCAGGAATCTCCCCATGGCCACAAGGTAGTCTGACGGCAGAGCCCGGTTCTTTCTTTTCCACCTCGATACTTAGTCAAAGCACAACCCCCCGGCACTGGAAAGTGTGCCCTAGGTTGGAATTCAGAGGTTCTAAGTTCTAATCTTGGCTCTGTCCCTTGGCAACTCACTCCACCCCTCCTGGCCCATGTCTGAAGTGGAGCGGCTGGGCTAGATGTCCTCTAAGGTCCCTGCCAGCTCCAAACTGATGAGTCCATGACCTATCTCATACACGTCTATACATGCACCAGTGGCCATATGACATATTGGCCGTGACTAGTGCCTGGGCCCAAACCCATGCCTGCTGCACAGGGTGGGCCTTCCCAGATTATAAATAACTCTCGAATCTGTTAACTTATTTGATACTCATAACAATCCTGCGAGGGAGGCAGGGAAGGCTTGTTTTGTAGACAAAGCCCAGAGAAATGGCCAGAAGACTGGACCAAGGTCACACAGCTGGTAAACAGAAGAGCAGATTCCAAGCCAAATTTTTTTCCTTGGGCAGAGCCAATTGGTGGTGTGAAAACAGGGACTCGCTTGAGCTCTCCCCCAAATCCCTCCAAACACCTGTAAAAAATGACTCTAAACAAATTTTTTCCTCAATTAGGCCCTGAAGGCCATCCATAGGTGGACTCCTGCCTACCTGTCCAGCCTTCTTCCTCACGACTGCCTTCAAGCATTCTCTGTTCCTGATGGTCCAGCTTCTTGCCCAAGGGTTTTCTTGTACCTGGAATGCCTTTCTTGCTCATCTCCGACTTTTGGAATTCCTTGCTTCCTTCAAAGCATGGCTGAGGGGCCACCTCCTACCCAAGGCCTCTCTTGAATCCCCCAGTCATCAGCCCTATCTCTTACTTTGAATTCGGGTGGTATTGAATGACACATTTTATCTCCCATCCAGTAAGAATATAAGCTTCTCAAGGGTGGAGCCTGCATTCTGGTGTTTTGTCTGGTGTTTCCTATGCCATCCTGCCTGCTTTGACTCTATCCAAGCTGGATCTATTGATGGGGGGGTGGTTTTTCAAACCCTTCAGAGTCTGGTTCTAACTTATCTCCCCAGACTGACACACCTTCCTTCCCCTCAGGTACCATATGGCCATTTTGACTGGAGTACTTACTACTGAACAACATGGTCTACCTCCTACCTCCTCACTTTGCTGGACTGCCCTCCATTTCTGAAATCCCCCCTTTCCTCTCACATCTCCATCTCCATTCAAGGGACAGTCCACTCCTACGGGAGGTCCATCCCACCTCCCCAGTGGTTAGCGCTCACTCTTCCCTGCAAATACCCTGGGCATGTACGTATGTGTTCCCCATCCCCACTCCAATAGAATAGAAACTTTCTGAGGGCAGGGACAGTTTCGTTCTGTCTTGGTACCTCCGGGGCCTAGCATAGTGTGAGTCACAAGGGCCCCGAAACAATGATTGTTGGATTAAAGAGAGTAGGGTAGGGTGGAGTGTTTGTGACTGAGTGTGTGTGTGTATGTGTGTGTGTGTGTGAGTGTGTGTGTGTGTGTGTGCACTTGGAAGGTTAATGGGTTAGTTATTTATGGTCAGAACCTAGAAAGAAAAGGCAAACCAGTGTTCAGTAATGACAAAGCCATTACCTTTTTTATTATTTTTCAATAGGATCTAGAAAGAGCTCGGGCTTTTGCCTATGGCTGGCCCTCTGATGCTTGGAGCCTCAGACAAGGCTTAGAGAGGGGATGAGGAGGAGGAGGGGGGTGACGAGGATGGGGAGGGGTCTCGCTGGCATAGCTTCTGGTATTGAAGAGGGGTTAGGAGAGCCAGACTCAGACCACCAGCCCCCTGGAACTGGGATTTAGATAAATTTCCCTGTGTAGTAGCTATGGACAGACCTTTAATGAGAATAAAACTCCAGGCTGGGAACTCGAAGAAATCAGGCTAGGGGAAGGGGGTGAGAATGGGGGTGGCGAAGGAAAAAACCTCCTTTGTCCATCAAAGGCTTGTGTAGTCCCTGTTTTACAGACGAGGAAACCCAGAGTGTCTCAGTATACACAGGGAGTTGGGGACAGAGAGTCAGAAGACGTGGATGAGAATGCTCACAGTCTGCTCCCTCCGTGTGACTTTGGACTTCAATGACCTCATCTGAAAAAGAGGAGGTTGGGCTGGATGGTTCTAAGGATACTTCCCAGGTAGCCTGACTCTCCCAGTCCAGCTCCCTTTCAACTGTGCTGTGATGGGAAAACTAGAAAAAACCAAACCCAAAAGCAGACGAAAGGATAATTCCTTCCCAAGTGTGAGACTGCTTCCACTCAACTACGAGGGACGCTGGAGGCTGGGGAATTTACTTCCTTATAGATGTGTTGCAAGTGACCTCCACAGTGTAAAGGAGGGAATTGGGTCAGGGAGGAACTCACTGGAGGCCAGGGAAGGCTACCAAAATCGCCACCATGGATTAGAGGTGCTCCCTCTGGGGGATGGTGGGTAGAGTACTGGATCTGGAGTCAGGAGAGATCTGGGGAAAGTGGGGGCAGCTGGGTGGTCCCGTGGATAGGTGCTGCACCTACAGTCAGGGAGACTGAGTTCAAATCCAGCCTCAGATACTTCCTAGTTGTGGGACCCTGGGCAAGTCACTTCACCCTCCTTGCCTCAGTTTCCTCATCTGTAAAATGAGTTGGAGAAAACAATGGCAAACCACTTCAGTATCTCTGCCAAGAAAACCCCAAATTGAAAGATTGAAACAACTGAACCACAATAAGGGAACTGGGCTTCCAAAAGGAATGCTACTGCACATTTCTCAGTGTTTGCACATTTTATGTCCATCATCTCATTTGATCCTCACAACTCCATGAGGAAGATTGTGTCAATGTTATTATACCCATTATACAGAGAAGGAAACTGAGTCCTGAGGGAGATTGAGTGACTGGGCACAAGTTAATGCAGCCTGAAATCGGCCCCATTGGAACCCAAACCCAGATCTTCTGGCTCCTCTTGCTTCTATGGGCAAGTCACTTAACCTCTCCTCTTTAAAACAGAGGTGCCCTGCCCACAGATGTAAGGATGCAGGTAAAACCCCGGGCAAACCTAAGTATTGTATATTGTATCAGTTATTAGCATTACTGGGCCTGGTCCCTCGTACTCAGAACCCTTCCTGCCTAAGTGGGAAGCCAGAACAAGAAAACACTGAAGGGGGTGTCTGGGTAGGAAAAAAAAGCTTCTCCCCAAATGGAGTAAGGGCAATCCTGTGGTGTCGTGGAGATCAACCAATTGGACAAGAATTGATGAATCACCTATCATTGGGCAGGTACTGTGCTAGAGCTGAGGATACAAGAGGGAAAAGGGAGAGTTTGTATCCTGAAGGGATTTGCAATCTGGGGGTGGGGACATCCAATGCAGTGCAGTAGAAGATGAAGAGAATGCCGGCCTTGGAGTCAGGAAGAGTGAGGATCAAGTCCCATCTCTGATGGTGACTAGCTATAAGATTCCGTGCCTCAGTTTCCTCATTTGTAAAATGAAGTGGGAGGTACTTTCTAGCTAAAATCTGTGATCCGACAATCCTAATAAATGTTTGTCCACTTCACTTGAAGGAGACCTGAACTCAATCGATTCTTGGCCTCAGTTTCTTTGTCTGTCAAATGTGTGTTGGGTGCTGTGCTAACGGCTCTCGAGGTATAAAAGGCTAGTGCCGTTGGGTTGGACTGAAATGGCTCTGGATCTGGGGAAGACCTGGTTTATGAGGGGGCTCTTTTCAGGTTGCATTCATTTCTGGCTAAGCCTCAGTTTTCTCCTCTGTATTATGGGCATAATGACATTTGTACCACCTGCCCCCACCTAGTTGAGATGGGAAGTGTTGGACAAAGTTTGAAGTACCCTAGAAATGTAAGTTATTTGGGGCTCCTTTTTTCTTTTTGGTTATTTGTTGTTGCTCTCCCTAAGGCCCCTATGATTATATCTTTCCCAGCCCTTCCTAGTGTGAGAGCCTACAACTAAGTGGAACTGATTTTGGAGTGGGCTGTGCCCAGATGGGGTGATTGGTGATACCAGCTTCAGAACCCTTAGAAAAGGCTCCCTGGAGGAGAAGGAGGAGGAGGAGGTGGTTAGCAGAGTAGGAGGTGGAGGCTTGGGGGGGGGGCATCTTGGGGTCTCTTGTGGGAGCCTGAGATCCAGAAACCAGTGGTGGGAAAAGGGCTTGACTGGAGGTGGGACAAATGGGCAGGCCTGCTGCTCTGTACCCATTCTTCTGCCTCAGTTTCAGCTTCTTTGAACACCTTTGCTCATACATACACAAACACATCCCCACACAGCACACACATACCACATAAACACACACATACACGTGAGCACACACCCCTCTCTCTACCCTGCCCTGTTTTGTGGGCTCCAAAGCCAGGTGGATGCCAAGCCTCCTGCCCCTTTGTTCTTCCTTAACTGCCTCTCACCACCCCCTACCTCCCTTCCAAGTCCCCTCTGCTTCTGTGATAACCCACACGTAGCCCTCTGCCCTCTGGAATTTATTTTAAGGTCTTGCTTTGTTTATTTATTTTATTTAGAGATTTCTCAGTGCTTTGTGGGGAGGAAAATTCGAATGGGGGTGATTATGAAATACTATTTCACCTCGCTGTTCATTCACAACAAACAAAGAGGAATGATTGGTGATTAAAAATGCATTCTCTCTGCTTGTTTTCTTTTGTTTTACCATTATGGAAATATTATAAATACTGAATACTAATCCAGACCTGCAGGGACCTTACAAACCAAGGTTCCTGCCCTTCTTGGCCAATCCATGCCTTTACTGCTGGCCCCGTTCCCTTCCCCCTGCTTCCTCCAGACTATAGTACTGCCCTGGTTCCCTAACGGAGGGTCTCCAGCCAAGGGGACCTGGGCATGCGGGAGGTTTCCAGAGCTTTAATTAGGGTGGGGTTAACGGACCTCTGCCCCAGGATGCCAAAATATAGAGGGTGTTGACAGCACGTTCAGTCCTTCATGAAGTGCAGAAACAGCTAAGGTTAGCACTCAGTTACTAGGAATGACTCATTCAGTCTGCCACTGTCTACCTCGTTCAACCTTGGGCCAGTGACTTTTCTTCTCAGCTGGAAAAAGAGCAGCATGAACAGGAGACCTTTGAGGTCCCTTCCAACTATAAAGGCATGACCCTATGATGACATCGAAGATTCCCTCCTCCCCAACTGCTGTCCCCCAGGTGAGATGCCCTTCCCTAGGCTGGCCCACCTTGGGGTTCTTCCTGACTCTGCTCCCGCCCCCAGCTGTCTCAACAGCAGCATTGGAGGGGGAATCTCATGCTAACCGTCCTAGGCACATTTTCTGCTTCTTGCCCCAGTTACACCTTGGGAGTCCTCCTCCCCAGGTGGGAATATTACCCTCGCTCCACCCCACTCTAAAATGGTCCCTCTGTGACCAGTTTTCCATACTCACCTCTACCCCTGCTTTCCAGGCCCAGCCAAGGAAGTAGAAAGAGCACCAGGCACCCAGCCAAGACACCTGACTGACCTTGTGCCCCTGGCCAAGTCTCTTCATCTCTCTGACTCAGTTTCTCAATCTGCAAAAGGAGGGAATGGGCATAGATTAGTAAGATTTCTTTTAGATGTTGGATTCCATGTCGTATAAATGTTACACATAGGAGATACTTAATAAAGGTTTATTGAATTAAATTATCTTGAATTCCAAGAGTTTTTTCCAACTCTCACATTCCATGTTCTAAGACCATTTCCAGTTCTAATACTCTATGTTCTCCTGGCTCTAATATTCTAAGAGACCATCCCAGTTCTAACATGCTTTGTTCTAAGGTTCCTTCCAGCACTGACATGGTGTTGCAAGGTCCCTTTCAACTTTAGTATTCTTCTGTGTTCTAAACACTCCTTCATCTCTAACATTCTCTAGTTCTGACTTTCTATGTTCTCTGGACCCTTCCAGCCCTGACATCCTGTGTTCTAAGGGCCCTCCCAGCTCTGACATTCTGTGTTTTAAGTCCCCTCCCAGCTCTGACATCCTGTGTTCTAAGGGCCCCTCAGCTCTGACATCCTGTGTTCTAAGGGCCCTCCCACCTCTGATATCCTGCGTTCTAAGGACCCTCCCAGCTCTGACATTCTGTGTTCTAAGGACCCTCCCAGCTCTGACATTTTGTGTTCTAAGGGCCCTCCCAGTTCTGACATTCTCTGTTCTGAGGGCCCTCCCAGCTCTGACATTCTGTGTTCTAAATCCCCTCCCAGCTCTGATATCCTTCGTTCTAAGGGCCCTCCCAGCTCTGACATTCGCTGTTCTAAGGGCCCTCCCAGCTCTGACATTCTGTGTTTTAAGTCCCCTCCCAGCTCTGACATCCTGTGTTCTAAGGGCCCTCCCAGCTCTGACATTCTGTGTTTTAAGTCCCCTCCCAGCTCTGACATCCTGTGTTCTAAGGGCCCCCTAGCTCTGACATCCTGTGTTCTAAGGGCCCTCCCACCTCTGATATCCTGTGTTCTAAGGGCCCTCCCAGCTCTGACATTCTGTGTTTTAAGTCCCCTCCCAGCTCTGACATCCTGTGTTCTAAGGGCCTTCCCAGCTCTGACATTCTGTGTTTTAAGTCCCCTCCCAGCTCTGACATCCTGTGTTCTAAGGGCCCCCTAGCTCTGACATCCTGTGTTCTAAGGGCCCTCCCACCTCTGATATCCTGCGTTCTAAGGGCCCTCCCAGCTCTGACATTCGCTGTTCTAAGGACCCTCCCAGCTCTGACATTTTGTGTTCTAAGGGCCCTCCCAGTTCTGACATTCTCTGTTCTGAGGGCCCTCCCAGCTCTGACATTCTGTGTTCTAAATCCCCTCCCAGTTCTGATATCCTTCGTTCTAAGGGCCCTCCCAGCTCTGACATTCGCTGTTCTGAGGGCCCTCCCAGCTCTGACATTCTGTGTTCTAAATCCCCTCCCAGCTCTGACATCCTGTGTTCTAAGGGCCCTCCCAGCTCTGACATTCTGTGTTTTAAGTCCCCTCCCAGCTCTGACATCCTGTGTTCTAAGGGCCCTCCCAGCTCTGACATTCTGTGTTTTAAGTCCCCTCCCAGCTCTGACATCCTGTGTTCTAAGGGCCCTCCCAGCTTTGACATTCTCTTTTCTAAGGACTTCTCTGCGTCCCAAGGCCTCGCCACCTTGACCAGTCTATGAATCTGGGTCCCGAGTGAGGGTGCAAACGGGGACCTTGCTGACAGCCCTGAGAGATAGCACGCAAGGACCCTGTGCTCTGCCTCCAAGGCACATCAAGGCTGCTCATTTCTGTTTCCCTTCTTGGGCTCACTCTCTTTTTAGCCATAAACTCTGCCCTTCTCCCATGTATTTCAATCACCAAGGAATAAATAAGGGTCAAGGGGCCAAATCCAATTCCAAAGTGTTACACCGAGTCCAGACAAACGGCGAGTCCCGCGGCATCGCCTTCTTTTATCCTCTGCTTTATTTAACCAAATTAACTGCTCTCCGTGTCCCCTGCGTGTGGGTGTCTCTCTCTGTCATATAAAATACAATCGAGCTGCTCGCTACATGTTTCAGATACTTTATCATTAACATCAATTCCAGCCAAATTAGGAGTTTCTCCCAACATAATTGCCCTTCCCATTATCCAGCACTTTATTTTTTCAAAGCACTTTCCGATCATTAATTAGTTAACCCTTCGGACGCCCTAGCACCGACATTCAATGTCACCCTCTGTCTCTCCCGGGCAGGAAGGAGGAACAGAGAGAGGTCACAGTGACTTAGGACAAGGAGGGCTGGGGGGGCTGGGTGAGGACCCTGGACAGCTGGCTCCCAGGCCCGGGCTGTGCTGCCCAGGTTTGCTCTCCGGCACTGAGTAAGGGAACTGCTTCAATCTGAGTCTCCATTTGTCTGGGGCATGACCGGCTCGCCAATCCCAAGTGCCAAACTTTTCAGTACGGAGACAGTCTCTTTTTTTCCATGGGCTTTGGTTGGGAGGGGAGGTCATGGAAAGGGCAACCCGACTGATGTCTGCCGGGCTGCTCCTAGCTCTTCCTTGGAGGGGAAAAGGGAAAGGAACAAGCATTTATTAAGCACCTACTGTGCGTTGGGTGCTGTGCTAATGGCTCTCGACGTATAAAAGGCTGGTGCTGTTATTATTTACATTTCATAGTTAAGGACACTGAGGATGACAGAAGTGAATGACGTTCACGGTTAAAAAGCTTCCAAGTCTCCCAGACAGGATTTGAACTTGGGTCTTCTTGATGCCAGGTCTATCACTCTATCTATCCATTGATCTACCTACCTGCCATAACTCACTATATGTCCTTGGGTAAGTCACTAGACTTGTTTCTTCATCTGTAAAATGAGACTTGTTAGATTAGATAATCTTTAAAGCTTTTTCCAGCTCTGACACTCTGTGTTCTAAGGCCTTCCCAGCTCTGACTTTCTATGTTCTAAGCTCCCTCCCAGCTCTGACCTTCTGTGTTCTAAGCTCCCTCCCAGCTCTGACCTTCTATGTTCTAAGCTCCCTCCCAGCTCTGACATCCTATGTTCTAAGGGCCCTCCCAGCTCTGACATTCTGTGTTCTAAGGGCTTTCTCAGCTCTAACATTCTATGCTCTAAGGCCTTCCCAGCTCTGACATTCTGTGTTCTAAGGGCCTTCTCAGCTCTAACATTCTATGCTCTAAGGTCTCTCCCAGCTCTGACATTCCAGGTTCTGAGACTCCTTCCAGCTCTGACAGTGTGTTCTAAGGGCCCTCCCAACTCTGACATTGTCTGTTCTAAGCCCTCTTCTTGGGGTGAGTTCTCCCCTTTCCCTTGTCCATCTTGCTAACTGTCTATATGCCTTCATAGGTGTGCCTATGATCCATGTCTAAACCTGGTCCTCTTGAGAGTTTGCTGAGGGACTTCAGAGGGGCCATCTTCAGGACAGTGCATTATGATTTATCTCCTGGACATAATTCTGGCTCATCAAGGCAAGCTCTCTGCTTTTGGCTGCCAGGGACCCGCTGTCGAACCACCGATATTTTACATTTATGGCCTCTCCAGAATCCTAACTTCTTTAATGATTTTTTTTTCTTTCTTAAGATATATGCACTGACTCCCAGAGGGACATTGCCAGGAACTTTAAAAGAGGTTTTCCAAACTGCTTATTAACCCTGAGCAGAGCCTCTACTGTGCCCCTGCTTACATGGCTCCACTGGGAGGAGCTCATAGTCCTGGCCCAACCAGAGCAAAGCCAGCCTTGCAGATAGATCCCAGGCTACCAGCCCAGAAAGAAACTCTCCACCCCCACCATTCCCATGCTGCTTGTTTTCATTCCAGAGAAGTCTTTGGGGAAGGAAAGAGAGAGAGAGAGAGAGAGAGAGAGAGAGAGAGAGAGAGAGAGAGAGAGAGAGAGAGGTAAACTTCTCTGACCTGAAGAAAGGCATCTTCTTTGCTCAATTTTTTTTTAATGTCTGGCTTTCTTTTTGCCTGATTTCATTTAGGCTCAGGCTAATTTCATTTCAGCTCTGGGCCTGCACTCAGCTCTAAGGTAATCTGATTAGGCCATATCATGGTTCTAAGATGGTCTTTGGATAGATTTCTTATTTATTCACTTATGTGCATGTTGTGTCCCCTTGAACATAAGCTTCTTGAGGGCAGGAAGAGTTTCTTTTCTTTTTTTGTCTTTGCATGCCCAGGACTTATCACAGTGCCTACCATATCAAAGGATCCAGAGCAGGAAGAGACTTCAGAGATTATCTAGGTAACCCTCCCATTTTACAGATGAGAAAACTGAAAGTAAGAGAAGTTAAGGGAAATATAGCTATTAAGTTTTCAAAGTAGAATTTGAGCTTAGGTCTCAGTCCATTGCTGTAATCAATGTATACCTTGATCACTCTAGTATGCATTTAATATATGCTTGTTGAATGAATAAGTGAGTACGTGAATATTGCCCGTTTCATAGGTGAAGGAACTGAGCCATAGATAGTGGTGGGGTGAAGGGATAATTGGAAATGGTCCTTGTGGTTTGTCCTTCATTCTCGAAGAGAAGGTGACTCCACGGCTTGCAAGTGAATTGGATTTGAGTGAGGGAGGGCTGTGCAAAGTCACCAGCCTCACGTTCTCCTCAAGAGCCATTTGGGTCCAGTGGCCAGATATAGATCAGGATGACTGGAGGTGGCCCCTGGTAATGGTCATATAGTCGCTCAATGACCTAAGGAGACCCAGGACCCAGACATCCCACCTTCTCCACTCTGGACCTGAGATTTTCTGTGTTCTATCAAATACCTGACCTTTGTATAAAAATCTGGTTGGTAATTAAAGTTTTAAGTTTTAACTCTCCCATAAGCAGGCTTGGTCCTAACAGAGTAATATGGGCAAATGGAGTTAAAGCCAAATTTCTGATGGGAAAGAAGCCTGACAGAGAGGCAGCCTCTGGAGAGGCCATTCTGGAGAGGCAGACAGGTAGAGGATAAAGGGGCTGGGCTTGGTGTCCGAGGATGCCCTAGGATCGAATCGTGCCTCAGACACATGCAATATGATCCTGACTCCCTCCATCCATCTATGTGTATTTTGGACAACTCTGTAGGACTTCTCCACTGAATCATAGATGGGATTAGACAGGGTTGCATGTGTTTTTCTCACTGATGTAATCATAGATCCTTAGGGGATCCAGTTAAGAAACCCATATAATCATTTCACCAAGGTTCTGTCCATGCTGCTCTGTGCTGTAGTGTGTGTGTGTGTGTGTGTGTGTTTTGAGGGCCTTCACTGCATTTCTGACCAACTTTTGTTCTGTCCTAACGATCAAAGATCTTTGCTATAATGTCTACCTCAAAACACTCTCCCCTGGAAGTTGCTAATGCTAGTGTCCTCATCGGGGAAATCAGTGTTTCTACTATGAAGACACCAGCTGCCCAAGAAAAAAAGATTTTTAACAGAAACCCCTGGTATTTGGGCTGCTGAGATGCCCTCCAACCACTTACTTATTTCTGTGGAAGTTTAAATGATGGCAGATGAGAAAGTTCCCAGGACCGTACCCTCTCACTCTCACCCGGTCAGGTTCATCCCCTTCTAATTCTCAAGAGAATCCAGAAATGTTGTTTTAAGTCAGCATGCCTAGTGCTAGGCTGGGTCTCATCCAGGGGAGGCAGGCTGAGTCTCTGAGGATTTCAGAGGAAGCATTGTGAGAGGAATCCACATTGAGAACAAGGTGGAAAACCTGAGGCTCTATTCCGTACCAATTTCTCTCTGAAGCAACAGGAAGCCTCCGCTCACAGGATTTCCAAATGAACTTCTTCAGTACCAGTGAGTGGAGGCACCAGACACTTTAGAGACTGAGGAAGCAGGTAGTGGTAGAAAGACCTCTGAACTAGGAGTTAGAGGAAATCTCCACAGGCTGTCTTTGAGATCTTGGGCAAATCACTTCCCCTGCCTGGGACTCAGTTTCCCCATCTGTAAAATGAAAGAGTAGGATTTGATGAGTATTAAGGGCCCTCCCAGCTCTAACATTCTGTGTTCTAAGGGCCCCACCCCCAGCTCTGACATTCTAGGTTCTAAGGCCCTTCCAGCTCTGATATTCTCTGTTCTAAGGCCCTTCCAGATCTGACATTCTGTATTCTAAGGCTAGCTCTGACATTCTGAGTTCTAAGGCCCTCCCAGATCTGACATTCTATATTCTAAGCCCCTCCCAAATCTGACAGTCTGTGTTCTAAGGGCCCTCCCAGCTCTGACATTCTCTGTTCTAAGGGCCCTCCCAGCTCTAACATTCTCTGTTCTAAGGCCCTTCCAGATCTGATATTCTGTATTCTAAGGCCCCTCCCAGCTCTGACAGTCTGTGTTCTAAGGGCTCTCCTAGCTCTGACATTCCATGTTCTAAGGGCCCTCCCAGTTCTAAGTCCTATGGTCCTCCAGTTAGCACAATCAATGGTAAAATGAAGAAGAATGGCCCTTAAGGTTGGATGCCTGTATCTCTTGCTGTTGTGGCCAAGGGCAGGAAGTGTGGCTATTTCCCACCCAGCCCAAGCACTGCTACCCACTGAGTAAAGCCCATTTCCTGGTGGCTGTCAAGGTCCCCAGTCTAGGAAGAGTCAGTCCTTATGGTGCTCCCCTCCTCCATATCCTCTGTGCTCCCACCAAGCTGTCTGGCTGGCCTTCTGGACATGCTCTACATTCTTCCACTGCAGTCACCAAGAGCCCTTCCTCTCCCTCCCCTTGTCACCCGGTGAATTTCTTACCCACCCATTGAAGCCCCGCTCAAATGTGCCTGTTTTCCATGGGGCGTTTTCTGGTCCCCTTGGTTCAGAATGGCCTCCCCTAGGCCTTAAGCAGCCCTTTGTTTCTCACCTCTCGGACCCACGGTCTTGTAATATTGTCCACTTTGGTTATTCCCCTGTCTTCCTGTGCATGGAAGCTCTAGGAAAGCAGAGTCTGGGGATCTTCCTCAGCTCCTAACACAGGGCTCTGCACACAGTCGGTGCTTGATGGATATTTTTTCAATGAATGATCAGTCATCGGATCATAGATTCAAAGCAGGGAGGGACTTCAGAGGTCATGGAGTCCACTCCTCTCATTCTATAGGTCCGTCAGTCAACTAGCATTTATGAAACACCTACTATGTGCCAGGAACTGTGCGAGGCCTCGGGGAAACAAAGTCAAAACACAGACCCTGCCCTCTAGGAGTTTACATTCTAATGAATAAATACATTTTAATTAACAAATAAATGCTGGTTGACTGAGTACAGTGAGGAAGCTAAGACTTGTTTAAGTGACTTGCCTAAGGTTACACAGGTAGTAAGTGACAAAGGTGGGATTTGAACCCAGATCTTCTGACTCAAGAGCTAGTGCTTTTTCCACTGCATCTTGTGGGCTTGTTGTCTTCCCCATTAGAATGTGAGCTCATTTCAAGCAGGGATCATCTCATTCTTTCAACTTGTATCCTCAGTACCCAAACCTTGGCATTTGGCACATAGTAGGCCTGGCACATAATAGGTGCTTAATAAATACTTATTGGTCGATTAAAGCTCTTGAGGACAAGGCCTTATTTTCTATCTCCTTTCATTTCTACAGCGCCTTGAACAGAAATATGGGCTCAATAAATGCTTGCTGAATTCAATTTAATATATCAAAAAGCATTTGTTAAGCGCTTATTGTATACCCAGCATAGTGTGAAGCTCTAGAGATACTGAAGTTTGGGAAGGATATTAGCATGCAGGAGTGAATCCAGATTAGGGTTACCCAAATGGTGGGGGGACTGCTTGTTGTCGTTTGGTCGTTTTTCATTCCTATCTGACTGCTGCTAGTGACCCCATTTGGGGTTTTCTTGGCAGAGATACTGGAGCGGTTTGCCATTTCCTTCTCCAGCTCATTTTACAGATGAGGAAACTGAGGCAAACGGGGTGAAGTGACTCGCCCAGGGTCACACAGCTGGATTTGAGCTCAGGAAGATCAGTCTTCTTGACTCCAGGCCTGGCGCTCTGTGCACCATGGCACCCCCTAGCTGCCCCAGGGTGGGGCTGAGGGTTAGGGAGCATGCCAAATAAGAACCAGTTGGAAGCGGTGGTAGTGTTTAGCCTGGAGACAAGACTCAGGTTGGGAGGGGGTGGCAGAGTTGGGAACCATCATAGTACCTTCAAGTATCTGAAACGCTGAAATATGAAAGAGGGCTCAGCCTCACTCCACTTAGCTTCCCAGGACAAGAACCAGGAGCAAAGGGTGGGAGTTAAAGACAGCTAAAATCTGGCCTCAGACACTTACTGGCTGTGTGACCCTGGGCAAGTCACTTAACTCCAATTGCCTCCCCAAAATAATGAATGAAAAAAGGTGAATTTAGCAAAATGTAAGGAAAAGAGATCTCCCAACGGCTGTTCCAGAGTGGAAAGAGCTGCCTCAGGCAGTAACGAGTCCTCCCATCCCTGGAGGTCTCCAAACAGGGTCTGGATGACCACTTAGGTGGAGGATATTGGGGTGGGCATTCTGGCTTAGTTGCAGGCTGGCCTAGATGAGGTCCCTTCCAACTGGAAGGCTATTGGTCAGCTTCTAGGCTGTTGGCAGAGAACAATGCACGTTCCCATTGTCTTCACTATTGAGTCATTCAATGAGGATTTATTAAATACTAGGTGGCTCAGTGGATAGAGTCCTGGGCTTGGAAGCGGGAAGACCTGGGTTCAAACCTGGCCTCAGACACTTAGTAGCTGTTGACCCTGGGTAAATCACCTTATCTCTGTATGCCTTAATCCACTAGAGTAGGAAGTGGGAAACCACCCTGGTATATTTGCCAAGAAAACCCCATGGACGATATTGGTGTGCTACGGTCCACGCAATCACGAACAACACCAACAGAACAAATGCGTCAGGGGATACAAAGAAACAAATGAAGCAGTCCCTGCCCTCAAAGAACCGACACTCTACTTAGGAGAAACCGACATTCTATTTAGCACAGATAAGTCAATACAAAATGTGCACAAGGTAAACACAAAGAAATCTGGATGGCAGAAGGAGAGGGGAGCGGCAAATAGGGGGATCAGGTACTTGAGCTGAGCTAAGGATTCCAAGAGGTGGAGGTAAGGAGGGAGTGTGTTCCAGGCATGGGATACAGCTTATACAAAGGTGCAGAGGTGGGAGATTATAATCAATTTACAGGGCATACTGCAAGTGGTCCAGTTTTACTAGAACAGAAATGCCCCAGTGCACTCTAGACCCAGAGCTCATGGTTTAATACTGACTCCCCTCTCCCTATCAACAGAAACCACATCAGATGAGCACTGATCCACCCCCTCCCTTTTCCCTTCCCCAACCTATCCCCACAGTTACCTACGCAGGGAATTAAGACTCAAATCCTCATTTGACATGATGCAGAAGGATGCTAAGTACTTAAGCACTGATTAATTAGCAAGCTGAAGCCCCTGGCCCCAGACGCAACCAGCTAGCCGCTGGAGGGAAGCTCAAACAAGCCCCTAGTGAGGAAATTCCATCTCTCTGACGGGGGTGGGGTGGGAGAGGGGGCCTGGGCAGATCCAAGATACAGGTGAGAAGGAGGGAGGCGGGCAGAAGGGAGAAGGGCTGCCATTGGCCTGAGAACACAAATCAATTTCCTGAGCCTGTATCCTGGAGAGGAACATCCTTAGCGGTCCCCAGCTAGAGACTGGAAAGTCATTTTAAATTCTTCTCTCCTCCGTAACTCCCCCCTCCATATCACATTGATTCTGCCTTCATAACACCCCTCATCTCTGCCCCCCTCTTCCCACTGCCACAACCATCACCCGGTCTGTTACAATAGTCTCGAGTCTCTCCCCTTTCCAATCTATCCTCCATAATCTGCCAGATAAAGTTCCTGAATCACAAATCTGAAGGTGATGCTCCTCTTCTCAAGAACCTCCAAGGGCTCCCTAGTGCCTCTAGGATAAAATCCAAGCTGCTCTGTCAATCATTCAAAGCCCTGCAGGGAAAGGGAAGCTCTCTGGATGCAGGGACTGCTTAGTCTCAGTGCCTATCACAGTGTCTGGTACACTTTGGAAGGGAGGACACTATGATTTCATCAATATTTTAGGGAGCTCTCTCTACCAGTGCAGATCAGGGGTTTGCTCTGAAACTGCAGAGTCTTAAAGAGGTCCCAAGAGGAGGTGCCAACAGGTTAATGAATTCACCCAGGGTCCACTTGGACAGAACAGATCAGAAGTCTTCCAAAATTGGGGGCCAACCCTCCATCCACATATCACACTTCCTCTTACCATACAAGTGGCGGGTGATTATTAATTAATAATGATTAATGTGTTAATAGCACTAATAAGTGAATTTATTCATGCTAACCCTAATTGAATGGGAAAAAACCTCGCTTTCCTAGCCCAGCTGAGAGAATTGGGGCAGGGCTCAGAGACTTTGCCCAGGGCCAAAGTGGGGGAGTGCCCCTGAAGTCAGTGAGACGCTCATGCCCAAGGACACACTCTCCTGTGCCCCCTTTCCTAGGGGGAGAAAGCAGCTGGGGTCTGAGGCTCTGAGCAGGCCAGCCTTTTCAGGGTAGCTCAGAGGAACCTCCTGTGCTCCTGTGTCAAGCTTATGTCAATGAAATGGAAGCATTTAAGGGGCACTATAGCCTATGAGATCGAAAGCTAGTCTTGAAGTCAGGAAGACCAAGGTTCAAGTCTAGCCCCTGACACATCCTGGCTATGTGACCCTGAACAAATCCTTTTACCTGTAAATGTCCAGAGCATCTGGATGAGGCAGAACAGGTGTTAATAACCATGGAGAGGGGAGCTCCTTACACGGTGAGATCTCAGGTCCAGCCCCACCCCATCTCAGGGGGACAACTTTCTAGGAAAAGGCAGATGATACCAATTGCTGCCATGGCTATCTCTGAGTCAGCATTGGCTCTGGGTTCTGGCACATTGGGGGCTGCTTTGGGCAGCACCTGCCAGCAAGATGGGCCGACTCTCCTTTAGGTCAGGTACCTGGCTTAGAAAGCCAGGGCAGGGGGGCTGAGTGCCTGAGGGCTCCCTATTGCTAGAGGAGGCAGGGTGCCCCTTAAGGAAGGCCTCAGGCCTCTTCATCGTGTTCCCCACCCTCCACATACGCACTCTGTAGGGGAAACTCCTTGGAAGAGACAGAGTTTGGGGAAAGAAAGACCCCTGTGTTGGAGGTCAGAAAACCCAGGCACCAATCCTACATTTGCTGTTTGCTAGCAGTCTGGCCTAAGTCACTTCCCTTCCCTCTGAGGAACCCTCAGGTCCCTCCGCTGTAAAATAAGGCAGTTGGACTAGATAGCTCTGAGTTTTAAATCTTATGATTGACTTACTTTTTAAAAATTTTATGATTGCTTACTTTTTTTAACCTTATGATTCACTTTTAGATTTTTTCCCAGGCATCTTTGTCAAGTCCGTCTCCCTCTCTGGGTCTCAGTTTCTCCATCTGGAAAATGAGAGATTTGGACTGGGTTGATGCACAGATCAGAGATCAGAGGTCATCCTGTCCAAGCCCCCTCATTTTAAGATGAAGAAACTGGAGGCCAGAGGCTGAGTGACTTGCCCAAGGCCACAAAGCTAGTAAGTATCAGAAACAGAATCTGAACATAGGATCTCTGACTCCAAGACCAGTCACTAAGTACCATCATCATATTCTCTTCAGGATGACCCAAATCTCTGGCTGTTCTCCCTGGACTCTACTGAAGGCTCTCCTAGCTCTGCTGAGATTTTTTCCCCTTAGTTTGCCCCTGGGACTAGGCTTCCATACAACTTCCTAAAATATCATCATCATGCCCCTGTGTAGGGACCTACCCCACTCCCTTTCTAGTCTCCCTTCATGTGTGGTCTTCCCCTCAGCAGAAGAGATGGACTTTGAGGACAGCGGCTGTCTCTACTGCTTGTATTGCCAGCCCTTACCTGGCATATAGTACTTCCTGTGTCTGTCTGATTCTGTTTCTGTCTCTGTCTCTCTGTTTTTCTGTCTCTGTCTGTCTCTGTCTCTCTGTCTGTCTCACATCAGTTTGAAGGGACTGTAGGAACCATCTAATCCTGCCTTTACAGAGGAGTCAGCCAAGTCCCAGGGAAGGGGAAGTGACTTTCTGGGTCCCCCAGAGCCAGGATCATAGCTATTGTCATAGATTTAGGTCTGGAGTGGTCCTCAGGTATCTGACTCTGGATCTAGTGTGTTTCCCAATACATCAGACCAATTCATCTCCAGATTTTATGATCTCCCGGGTTGGGTGGCTGGGGTCCTCCTGGCTGGCTCTGTCTCTTTCCATAAACCTGACGGTAGGGTTGGCTGTGGTGCACAGACACACAGACATACAGACATACAGACACACACAGACAGACAGATACACACACACACACACACAGACACATGGCTTAGCCTCCAGGGCTCCACTCATGGATGCGGACAGTCATGAAAAAGGGACCTTACCTGCCTGAGTCTCAACAGGCGGTCCAGCAGTTCCACCCCCTGGAGTATTTGCTCAACAATCAGCCTAGAAACAGCATCGTCTGGGACAAAAATGAGAAACATTAAGCTTGGTTTGGTTTGGTTTGTTTTTTCTTGCTGCCCAGATTCTTCTGACTCTGTTTAGGCCCTTGGGATTGGAGAATGGTCTCCAGGTGGAGTCACCAGGAGGCCTGGAGCAGGTGAGGCTGGGGGCCCAGTCTTTGGGATTCCATTCTGTGCCTCTACTTCCCCTATACCCCCCAGGATCTATATAGGGGAGAATTGCTGGATCTGGATTCAGAGGGCCTAGATTCATAGCCTGTATCAAGAGCTGCCTGTGTGACCTTGGGCAAGTCATGTGCTTATTTTGGATCTCAGCTCCCTCATCTGTAAAATGAGCAACTTGGAGAGCCCTTTCTTAATCAATTATTTTATAATCCTTCATCTGTCCAGTCTGGGGGCCACAGGGTGGGGGGGCTGGTTTGAGATTCCCAGAGGCCCCAAAGCAAGCCCACCATAAAAAAGAGATTTGAGGGGTATTTCTGAGGCTTCCCGGAAATAAGAGTTTGCACTTAAATACAGATACATTAAGTTATTAAATACTCTTATCAGCGGGACTCCAGGACAGGAGAAGAGGGAGAAATGAGCGCAATAGAGCTTTATGGAAAGGGACAGGGCTGGGTCTTCCATTTGTCCCCGATCACTCCTGTGCTTACAGATCCCACCTGGGCACATTCTCCGCAGAAGGGCCAGGACTGAGTGCAGGAAGGTGAAGTAGACAGCCCCACCTCCCCTGCTCCAAATGAAGCCAGGCTGGGTGGCCCAGGCTGGGTGCAGGGCCCTACCCACCTCCCTGCCTCTCGGGGCTATCTGGCTTCAGGTGCCTGGTTGGCTGGCCGGCCCTTAAGGCCATGACCCTCCTTGGCCACAGCAACAACAGCAGGAAAAAGAAAGGAAAGGAAAAGAAAGGCCTAGGGAGGAGTTGCCCAGTTCATAGGCCAAAGCTGCCTGGCTGGCAAGTAAATGGGCGCGGGCATAGGCCGAGTGCACGTCAGTGATGGAGTAGGCTTCGAGGGAGGGACCGGGCAGGGATGATGACCAAGCAGGCCAAGAGAGGGATGGTGGCATGCCTGGAGGGCAGCAGTTTGCGGAGTGACAGGGGGATCCCTGGTCAGGAGGTGGAGGAGGCCCCCTGTCCCTCAGGGCTGTGTACAGGGCTTGGCACTGTGCCTCTGGGAGGAGGACTCTGACCCCGAGGGAATTCCCATGATTTCTGTTAGCACTCTGCTCAGGCCTTCTCTCCAGCCTGACTCTTGGTCTGCCTTCTCTCCAGCCTGACTCTTCCCAAGAAGGCTTGGGGTGGGGCAAAGAAGAATGGATCAGGAGATGAGTTCGAATCCCAGCTCTGCTCTTGACTCCGAATGATGGTGACAAGTCATTTCTACTCTTTAAGTCTCAATTTCCTCATCTATACCATGAAAGAAAAAAATTATCTTTATGATTCCTAACTCTGACACTCTGAGGTCTAAGACCCTCCCAGCTCTGACATTCTGTGTTCTAAAGGCTTTTCTTGCTCTGACATCCTGTGTTCTAAGGGCCCTCCCAGCTCTGTCATCTTGTGTTCTAAGGGCCCTCCCAGCTCTGACATCCTGTGTTCCAAGGGCCCTCCCAGCTCTGACATCCTGTGTTCCAAGGGCCCTCCCAGCTCTGACATTCTGAGTTCTAAGGGCCCTCCCAGCTCTGACATCCTGTGTTCTAAGGGCCCTCCCAGCTCTGACATTCTGAGTTCTAAGGCCCTTCCAGCTCTGACATTCTGTGTTCTAAGGGCTTTTCTTGCTCTGACAGTCTCTGTTCTAAGGGCTTTCTCAGCTCTGACATTCTGCGTTCTAAGGACCTTTCTTGCTCTGACATTTTCTGTTCTAAGGTCTCTCTTGGCGCTAACATTCTATATTCTAAGGGCCCTCCCAGCTCTGACATTCTGAGTTCTAAGGCCCTTCCAGCTCTGACATTCTGTGTTCTAAGGGCTTTTCTTGCTCTGACAGTCTCTGTTCTAAGGGCCCTCCCAGCTCTGACATTCTGCGTTCTAAGGACCTTTCTTGCTCTGACATTTTCTGTTCTAAGGTCTCTCTTGGTGCTAACATTCTATATTCTAAGGTCCCTTGCTCCTCTGACATTCTGTGTTCTACGTCAGCCAGATACTGGAAATGTTGGCAATAGTAGTCAGACATGAGAAAGACATCAAAGATAAGTAAAGAGGAGTTAAAATTATTCCTGTTTGTTAATGATATGATAATTCACTTGGGAAATCCTAGGGAATAAGCAAGGTTACTAATCGGGACAATAAATATTTTCAGCAAAGTTACAGGCTATAAAATAAACCCTTGAAAATCAACAGAATTTTTAGATAATAATTTTTAAAAGTAATAATAGAAAGGGAAATCCCATTCCCTGCGACCCTGAAATGCATAAAATGTGTGGGAGTCATACAAAAATATTTATAGCAGTTCTTTTTGGTGCCAAAGAATTGGAAACTGGGGGAATGCCCATTAATTGGGGAATGGCTGAACAACTTATGGTATATGACTACTGTGCTGGAAGAATCATAAGCAGAATGGATTCAGAAATACCTGGGAAGATTCATACGAACTGATGCAAAGTGGAGTGAGTAGAACCAGGAAAACAATATCCACAGTAACAGTAATACTGCACAATGAAGATTTATGACTAACTTAACAATTCTCAGGAATATAATACTACAAGACAATTCGGAAGACGTATGATGGAAAATGCTTCCCACTTCCAGAGAAAGAACTCATAAAGTCTCAATGTAGGTGGAAGTATACTTTTAAAAACTTAATTTTTCTTGTTTCGTTTTGGGTTTTTTTCTGGTCTGTGTTCTCTTTCAGTCATGTTTGACTCTCCATGACCCCATTTGGGTTTTTCTTGGCACAGATATTGGAGTGGTTTGCCATTTCCTTCTCCAGCTCATTTTACAGATAAGGAAACTGAGGCCAACAGGGGGAAGTGACATACCCAGGGTCGCACAGCTAGTAAGTGCCTGAAGCCAGATTTGAACTCAGGAAGATGGGTCTTCCTTACTGCTGACCCAGCATTCTGTCCACTGTGCCACCTTGCTGCCCATGTTCTCTTTTGCAACATGGCTAATAAGAAATATGTTTAGCATTACCGCACGCATATAATCTATATCAAAGTGCTTGCCTTCTCAAGGAAGGGGGAGGGCAGGAAGAGAGAGAATTTGGAGCTAAAAATTATTTAAAAACTAATGTTAAAATTGTTTTGCATATAATTAAAAAATAACAACATTCTTGGGGGAATTTTTAAATGTCTGGGAGTCAACTTCCCAAAGCACACAAAAAACTTATATAGATTCAATTATAAAGTGTTCCTCAAAGAAATAAAGAACAAGTTAAATAGCTAGAGGACTATTTAGTGCTCATGGCAAGGCCGTACCAATGTAATAGAAATGACAATACTACCAAAATTAATTTACATTTTTAATGCCACACCAATCAAATTACTGAGGGGATATTTTTAGAACATGATAAAATTATAACCAAAGTCACTTGGAAAAATAAAAGATCTATAATCAAGGGGAATAACGAAAAGAAGTAGGAACAAAGGGGAATTAGCACTTCCAAACCTCGAACTATACAGCAGTCATCAAAACCATCTAGCATTGGGGAACTCAATAACCCAGTATTTGATAAAGTAGAAAATATAAATTGCCTAGGGAAAAAACAACACAAACTTCCTTATTTGATTAAAAAAAACTACTAGTAAAATTGAAAAGTAGTCTGGCAGAAATTAGGTTTAGACCAACACCTTACACCACACCCCACAATACATTCTAAATGGATATGTGACCTTGATATTAAAGACCACGATAAAAAAAAATTTAGAAGAAAAGTAGATTATATACGTCTCACAGCTAGGGGCAGGAGATATATTCTTAACCAAACAAGAGATAGAGGTAGTTATAAAAGACGAAATAAATAACTAAGTCAGTCAATCAGCCAGCCAACAAGCATTTACTAAGTGCTTACTATGTGCTAAGCAATTGAGATACCAAAAAAAAAGGCAAAAACGTGGACCCTGACATCAAGGAGCTCACTGTCTAATAAGGGAGATTGCACGAAGACAACTACGGACATACAAGATATACTGTGCAAATGGGGAAAGACCCAGACAGTTGGGGGGAAGGGAATGAGAAAGGCCTCTGGTAGAAGGTGGGATTTGAGCTGAATCTTGAAGATGACCAGAGAAGGCAGGGGGTGAAGATGAAAAGGGAAAGTAGTCCAAGCATGGGGGAACAGCCCTTGAAAAGGCCCTGAGTCTGGAGATGGGGCGTCTTGTAACCTCAAGGAGGTCAGCATAGTTGGATTGTAGAGTTTTAGAGAAGAATAAAGTGTAAGAAGACTGAAAAAAGAAATAGAAAGACGCTGGGTCGTAAAGGCTTTTAAAAGCCAAGCAGAAGATCTGATCCCGGTGATAATAGGGTAACACTGGAATTTATTGAGTAGGGGAGGTGACAGGATCAGATTTGCATTTTGGCCGCTGAGTGTAGGGTGAACTGGAGGATGAACAAATTGTTCTCATTTGCTCATTCCGTGGGGGGAAGTCGTCACGTGCTTGGAGTAGACATATCTCTAACTCAGTGGGGTGAAGCACCGGCGGAGGAGGGAATTGATTATACAGGAAGGAGCAACCCCCTGCCCACATCTGGTCTTGGGTGAGCAGGACAGACAGAGAGATGGACAGGGCTAAAAGCAGGAATGTGCTGGAACCAGCTCTCACAGGGTTCCCAAGAATCAATAGTTAAATTTTTCAGTGCGAGCATTTACACCTCGAAAATCAGCAAATGCTACAAATCAGGACTTGATGTATTGTTTTGTTGATCGATTAGACCACAGGTTCCCAAAGTGGGCGATACCACCCCCTGGGTGGGTGGGGAGATAGAATGATCCATGGGGGCAGTAGTAGCAATTAGGAGGCATTGAATAAAAGTAAGGGGGTGGTGGGAGCATAAGGAAAGAGAAGACAGAAAAATTTTGAAAAACCATTTGTACATGTTTCATCTGTTGAGTAACAGAGTTAGAGTCTCAGTGATTACATTGTTTTCCAAATAAACACATAAAATGCAAGTTATAACCCATCAGTGGTCAAGTCTGCTGACAGGTCTTAACAAGCAAGTGTTGGCAGATGAGCACGTCCCACATTGTCAGGAAGTCCATTGTGCATTGGCAGGAATATGCGCACATAATGACTTGTTTACAATATGATACTATCGGTTACGTGATGCAATATTGCAACTTCAAAATTTCAATGAAGGAAAAAACCCCAAAACTGACAGTAAATTGTTAAATTGAAGATGTGTCATTTCAAAAAATATAACATTTTTAAAAATGTTAAAGGGTTAAAGAAAGTAGATTTCCAGGGGGTGCTGAGTAATTTTTTTTGGAAAAGGGGTCAGTAGGCCAAAGAAGTTTGGGAACCTCTGGTTTAGACTTAAGAAAGTGAGGGAAAAAGTGTTTGTAATGCAGTTTAAACATAAAAGTGTATCTTGCTAGCTGGAAAGCCCAATGCAACCACGCACAGCTGAGCATTGAATGCAGAATCCAATCAATCAGCAAGCAACATGTTATAGGAGATTTGGCATCAGTGGCTCTGAGTTTGAATCCCGGCTCCATTATTCCCCACCTGTATGCCCTTGAGATACATTGGGATGATCACCCTTCTTGCTAGTCCTACTCTTCTCAAAGAGTTTAGGAAATTTCCCCCATTTTCTCTGGGCCTCAGTTTCTTTCTCTGTAAAAATAAGGGGTTGACTGCATGCTTTCTAGGCTCTTTTAGCTCTAAATCACATGATCTGGTGAAAGAGATGAGTGGATGTTCTGTGCCCTATTCACCTGAAAATCTAGCCCTTTGATCAGCCCTTTGCCTCTACCTGGGGTCAAAGGAGTTCCTCCCCACCCTCCGGTCCCAGTGTCCTCGTCCTGGGGGAAGCACCCACCTGGTGCTGGCCTTGCCCATGCCCCATGCCCCAGCTGCTCCCTCTGCCCAGGTACATACTGTACTGAAAAGACCTATTACAGAAAGACAAAGGTCACTGAATCAGAGGAGTGGAGGTGGCAAGGGGGAAGCTGAGCACCTCTCCTTCTCCTGGTCTTGGGTTTTTATTCTTGCTGTCTCCCTGGCTCCTACTCCCTTGTCCTGAAGCCTTTGGGAGAGGAGGCAGGATGCTGCTGGGCTGGACTTGCCCAGGAGAGAGCCTGGGGTGGGGTGGGAGGCTAGGGTTCTAGAAGGCTGACTCTCTTGAGTTGGGTTCCACAGCAGTGGAGAGGCCTAATAGAATTAGGCAAATTTCTACAGCTAGGGCAGGGGTAAACAGGTAGACAGACAGGGGGACACCGTGGGCAAGCAGCTGGAGGCCCTGAACCATCCATCCTGGCCAAGCAAAGACAGCAGAAGTGCTGAGACCCTCCTGCAAAGTAATTCAGGAGGGTGGGGAGGTGCTGTCCCCCTCCAATCTGCAGAAGGGTCCTGGAGACCAGGCCATACTAGGCTGGCGCATGACTGGAAGGGGTAGAACTTTTAGGGGTCCAAAGAGGTTGGTAGGCAGCTGGAGGTGCCCATGGGTGACGCAGGTCCTCTAGATTTGCGTGTGCCTTCTCCATATCTCTAGATCAGGGTGTGGGGGCAATTGGCTGTTAGAAAGGGGACCCGAGCTTTATTATGGCTGAATGTTATCGTCTTTGATAAGAAGCAAATTGAAAAAAAAGGAAAGCGAAAAGAAAAAGGAGAAAATACACACCAAAGTACAAGGAGATCTAAGGACACTTGTCCTCTGTGGGTGTGCAGGGTGGCAGGCTGACAGAGCCTAGGGGACTGAGCAGGGCAGGGTGGGGGCCCCTGGCCAGAAGAGAGACATCTTTTACCCTATTCTCTCTGCCTGCCCTACCCTCTCAGCCTCCCAGGGATCCTGGATGTGTTGGGAATTGGGAAGAAGAAAGGGAGAGAGACAGAGACAGAGAGATAGAGAAAGACAGAGACAGAGAGACACACAGAGAGATAGAGAAGAGACAGAGAGAGACACAGACAGAGCCAGAGACACAGAGAGACAGACAGAAACAGAGACAGAGACAGACAGAAACAGAGAGAGCGAGCAAGTCCCAGGGCTCCTACAGACGAGCCCCTGGCATCCAGCTTCCATCTGGCAAGTCCACATGTCTCATCTTAGCCTCTGCCTCTCTCTTCTACTATCATGGACTTCACTCTCTCCTTTTCCTCTTCTCCAGCCCTCCTGGTTACAATCCTTCGTGATAACTGATGCCACCCTCACGATGACAGGCCACAGGTTGGGGGGGGTGGGTCCTAGAAAGAACAGATAGAAGGCCAGGGTGGTCAATGGTCAATCCTCTAATGCCAGAAGGATAGACTGGTTTGGAGTTGGAGGCAAGAAGGCCTGGGTTCAAATCTCCCCTCTGACACTTACCAAGCTGTATAAACATGGGTAAGTCGAGTCAAGTCAACAAAGATTTACTAAGGATTCCTACCTACCAGACACTATGCTAAACCCAGGAATACAAAGAAGGGCAAAAACCAGTCCCTGTCCTCATGAAGCTTACATTGTAATGAGAGAGACAACATGTATTCAATCTCTCTGGGCCTGATTTTCCTCATCCATAAATGGGTCAGACTCAATGGCCTTCCAGCATCACATCTATGATCCTATCTATGATTCCCTGCTCTCCGTCCATTCCCATCCATGGGCACACCGTATTTTTTAGTCTCTATAATCTCACCGTCAACATGAGAGGGAGGTAAGGCAGGGATTTTCCTGCCCATTTCAGAGTCAAGGAGACTGAGTCCTTAGCAGTAAGGGCATTTGCCCAAGGCCACCCAGGGAGTAAGTCTCCTGTCTCCTACGCTGGCATTTGTTGCTGGTGCCACGCAGTTCCTCTTGCCCCTTTGGCCCCTGGGTGGGGCTGGCTGATGCCATGGGGCCTGGCATTATGGAGTGCCAGGCAGTCATGGGCCTGGCCCTGGTCAGCTTCACTCCCAATTCCCAGGAAATTCGGAGCATTTCTCCAATGTTGTTCTTTGTCATTCTGGAAGCTATAAAAAGCAGCAGTCCTCGGCTGAAGAGTGCGAATGCCGAGACTTTACAGAATCAGGAGGAAAATGGAGATAACGTTGGGCGGGCCTGACCTTCAAGCAGGTTCAAATCACTTTAACAGGGGAGAGGAGGCAGTGTGGGGAGAGAATCCCAGGCCCAGGGCCAGCCCCCCCAGCCTTGAAGGGACTGCAGGGTGACATTGAGCTGTCAGTGACCTGCTGCCAGAGGCCGTCTTCACCCCCAGCCCCCAATTCTGCCTGTCATACCTTGGGAGCTGTGCTAACTTTCTGTCTTTGGGGAGCTTCAGATCCAGGGGGGCTGTTTCCCATCAGCTCCTCTCACTCCCCAGACCTTTGAGCTCGCAATCGAAGTTTGGATTCAGTCAAAGGGCTGCACTTGAGGACCTAGGAGAGCACATGTAGCCTCGAGGCTGCAGGTTCCCCAGACCTGGAGGAGAGGATTGGATCTGTGATTTCATTTGTATGGGGAATTTCTGGTAAGAAAACTCCATCCACCAACCCAGATGTGTATCTCCACTACAATTTATTATCTTAGGGAATTGTCTGGAAACAGAGAGATCACCCAGCCAGTCTGTGTCAGAGGCATGACCTGGGCAAATTCTTCCTGACTCTGAGGCCATCTGTCTTGTCACTTCCCCATACGGCCTGGTATACAATAGGTATTTAATAAATGCTCTGGTTGAACTGAATCCAGTTGAACAAGATCATGGACTTTAGAGCTTTCTGGGGTTAGAAGAACCTTAGGGAAGAGAAGTTCACTTAGTCCATCCCCATGCTGTTCCATTGTCCTAGAGAAAGACTTCTCCATTACAGCCTGGCAAACCTTTGTCTCCACCCAAATCATTCCCAGGTCCACAGATACCTTTGTCTGCCACTAAAATTTGCATTGTCCTTACTCACTCTTCCGGTGCCAGGTCCCCTCCTTCCTGGGCTTCCTGGAGCCCTAAGAAAATACCTGTGGCCATGTAAAATCTAATCCTTCCCCTCCTTTGTGACTGCCCCCAATGATAATGACCCTGGAGCTCAGACTAAGGAAGGAAGAAAAAGGAGAGGCAGACGGAGGTCATATTTCTAATTTGGCCCGATGCCTGATTCTCAATAGGCTCACCTCCTGATTTTCCTAGTTTTAGGTCACATGGCCCATGCCCGTTTCTGGAAGGTCTCCCCTTTTGCTTAAACATTCCCCAAGCTAAAGATACCACACCTCCCTTGATAGCAGATCCCAGGATCTGCCTTATAGCCAGGAAGCTTCCCTCCCTGTCACGGTCTCACCTAAGTGCTTCTTCTGATGGGCCTGTTGGCCCAGACTACCACCATAGTCCTAGGGTTCATTGGAGTCTCAGAGTTATGCAGGCAGACCCCTTCCTAACCCTGAAAAGGGTCTTGCAAGATAGACCACTGCTGGAACCATCAATCTGGTTCTAGGTATCAAGTTAAGTCAACAAACATTTCTTAAGCACCCACTATGTGCCAGGCACTGTGCTAATTGCTGGATGCTGCATTCATTGGCAAGCAGGAGTGCATCTATGGGGAAGGTAGCTTGAATGGGGAAGGTCCTTGAGTCCGTGTCATAAAAGGTCTGGAGGAACTAGGGGAAGAGAAGACTTGGAGATTGAAGGAGGATATTGGCTGTCTTCAAAAACTGAAGAGTTTTCATGTGGAAAAGGGATTAGCTTGATTCTGCTTGGCCTCAGAGGGAGGAACCAGAAACTATGGGTGGAAATTACAGAGAGGCTTATTTCAATTCCATAGAAGGAAAAACTTCCTAACCATAAGAGATCCCCCAAAGAGGGGTGGGCTTTTTCAGGAGGTTTTTGGAGACAGGATGGCCGCCTGTCAAGAATATTGTAGAAGCAAATTCTCATGGAGATAGGGGTTTGACTAGGTGAACCTGGAGGCCCCTTCTACCCTGGAAATTCAGGAATTCCAAGTCAGATTATGGTTACTCCTCTCAGGAAGCCTTTAAGGTCAGAGATTTAAGAGCTAGAGGTCATCTTGTTCATGACCCTCATTTTACAGATAGGGGGTTGAGCCCCAAAAAGGAGATTGATTTATTCAAGTTCACACAGGTAATACATTAGAAACCAGGTCCCCTAACTCTAAGAGGAGACCAAATCATTCCTCTCAGGGAACTTGGCCCAGGCAAGCTGTCCTGTCTCTGTGTTCAAGAAGTTCCCATGCAAAAGTCTACAGACCACTTGAGAACCCCAGGAGTGATGGGTGTCATTGGGACTGTCCCAGACCCTTGGGGGCTGGGACTGTGATAAAAATCTTGCAGTAGAGCTGATAGTGAATAGAGTAGAGGAAAAAAAACCCTTCTAGTGCCTGACATTCTTTTTAGGATGCCCATAAAACATAATGTGACCTGTAAAATCCTCAAGCTGCTTTCTGGCCTGTAACTCCCTCTGGCCCCCCCGCAGCCCATCCCACTCACAGCTAACGGCTCAGCCTGAGTCTTCCTGACCCTTGGCTTGCGGGGGCCTGGCCAGAACAGAGCCAGGCAGGTCTGGATCGGGGGACAGGGGACCTCGGCTTGCCTTTCTCCCTCCCCATACACCAAGCTGCTGTTTGCTCATCTTTAAAATGAATGTCTTGAACGTGGTGATCTCCATGAGCCACAAATTCTCAGATTCCAGGTTCACAGACAGAGATTTCTCTGTCCCCCTTCAAGTTGGGACACTGGCCTCAGGGCCTCCTTGTGGTTCTCAATCCTCTGTCATAGGCCCAAAGTTCCAGAGTTGGGAGAGGCCTCAGAGGCCATTAAATCTAATCCTTTGGTTTTACAAGTAAGGAAACTGAGACCAAAGGAAGTGAAGCAATTTGACCAGGAAGCATCATGCAACTGGGAAGTATCAGAGCCTTTGTGTGAACTCAGGATTTCTTGGCTCCAGGGCCAGCACAGCACCATTTCTCTTTTCAAACAGGCCTGGAAAAAGCCCCATGGCCATGAACTGATGCGAAGTGAAATGAGCAGAACCGAGAGAACATTGTACACAGTAACAGCAATATTGTGTTGTAACCCACTGTGATAGACTTAGCTCCTCTGAGCAATACGATGATCCAAGACAATTCTAAAAGACTTGTGATGGAAAATACAATCTCCCTCCAGAGAAAGAAGCGATGGACTCTGAATGCAGATCAAAGCAGACTATTTTCACTTCATTTT
>NC_050574.1:18121386-18216386 GCF_011100635.1 Trichosurus vulpecula | reverse complement strand
ACAGTTGGCACTTAATAAATGCTTGTTGACCTGAGACCAGTGGTCTACAGCCTAGCCCTAGGATTTGGTTCCATCCCACAGCTGAATGCAAAAACAGGACCCTATTGTTTCCTGGTATTCCTGTTGTCCACCTGAACAGACAGTTGGTTCCTGGAGGCTGGGAATCATATCGGCCCCTGTCTCCCTCACAGGCTTCTGCCATATTAGGGTGCATTTGACACTTGTTGAAATGAACCAAGCCGCTCTTTCTGCCATCTCTTTCCCAGGGATGATGAGGGTTTGGCCTTGGCCTCCTCTCTTTCTGAGATGTTGAAGGGTTCATCGATATGGTGGATGGACCTGGGTTCAAATCCCAGCTCTACCACATGCTGCCTGGGTGAACTGCCTCTCACCATCCCATGTGCCTGCTTCCTTATCTGTAAAAAATGATGGTCTTGAAGTACATACCCTTTACTCTTCCTTCCAGCTTCAAACTCTCTGCCCCTCTGTTTCTTCATGCCAAGCCTTGGTGGGATTGGGCTCAGAGATCCCTGCTGTAGCTGAACAAAAGAAGGAGGGGAGGGAAGGGAAGGAGAGGGAGGATGGGGGGCGGAGAGGAGGCCAGGGCGACTTACAGACCTCTAATGCCCTGCTGAGAGGGGTCGATTAGGATCTATTTCTGTCCTGAGGACAATGCAGAGGGTGAGGGGGACAAGGGCAGGCCAGGAGAGAAGCGAAGTGGGAGTCTGGAGGGAGAGGGAGCTGGGCAATCTGCTGCAGGGGACCAGGAAGAACCCTCACCCAGCCTGGCCCTCTCCCCTGACTTGAGGCTGATTTCTCCCCTTTTCCTCCTTCCTTCCCTTCCGTTCTTCATTTGCTTCCCTCCTTTTTCTCCTCCCCTTATTCCTTCCTCTTTTTCTTCCTCCTTTTCTTCCCTTCCTTCTCTATCCTCTCTCCCTTCTTTCTTTTTCCCCTCTTCTCTCTTCTCCCTTTCTTCCTCTCATACCATCACCTCCCTAGTGAGTTTCTTTTTGAATTGCAGTCCCCATCCCCCACCCTCACTCCCAAGGCTTTTCAGATTTATTTCAGCCAGAGGACCCATATCCAGACTCTCAGCTCCCATCCTGGATTCCCTGGGAGAAAAGGTGGCTATGCCCTGAGCCCTAGGAGATCCTTGATCTCTAGGAGTGAAGACAGGCAGGTTCCCTCCTCCCCAGGCCCCAGCACAGCCGAGCTTCTCTGAACCAATGCCACAGATGATTCCAAGTCTTTCAGCCTAGCCCAGGGTGTGCGTCTGAGGGGGGTGGAGGAGGGTGCCTCCCCTGCTTCAGTGGGAAGCTGGATCCCTGGGGAGATGGTATCCAGATTGCCCGCATCCCCAATCTGTGGCCTCTTCCTAATGCATGGTCCCTGGGGCTACCATTCAACTTCCCTCCCCCTGACCACAGGAGCCCAGGGACTTAGGGAGCAGCAGAAGGGACAGCCTTCTCCCTCCTTGAGGCTCGAGCTGGCAGTATCTCCTCCAGGCTGGGGCAGCAGCAGGCTGGCCCCTGCATGTTCACCTGGCTGTGAACTGGGGAGTGGGAGGCTAGCAGCCAAGGGCCTGGAGGTTGGCTTCTGGCCATGCTGGGTGGCTCAGGCTGAGCCTTAGCAAGAACAAGGAGAGAGAGGCCAGGGCTCCTGGCAGTCCTAGATGGATGGGAGGAGGAAGGTGACTTTGGCTGCAGGCAGGTGGAAAGAGCCCCTGAGCTGGAGTAGAAGATGAAGACAGAGGACATGGGCATCCGATCCTGGCTCAGCTACTGAACGTGACCGTGGACAGGTCCCTCCCCTTTGATGGGCCTCAGTGTCTCCATATGTAAAATATGAGTTGAACTAGATAATATCTAAGCTCTCAGTCCAAAAGTCTCTTCCCCTCTAGAGACCTCAGTTTCTTGGTCTGAAGAATGAGGAGATTAAACTCTAGGGTCCCCCTAACTCTCCATCTGTGATCCGATGATCTTATATGTTTTTATGAGATATTTGTAAAATGCTTAATACAATACCAGGTACATAGTAGGCACTTTATAAATGTTCCCTTCTCTCTCTTCCTTCCAATTCCACCTAACCCCGATCTGGCTCTCAGCCCCTTAGGGTAAGGTTTTAGCTCTTAACCCATTTTCCCCTTTCTTTTCTTACTTTCACGGTTCTGGACCAGGAGACTGGGGGTGGGAGTAGTGGGGGTGGTGGTAGGAAGCCAAGGATGATTCCTTGCTGAAATGATTCAAACCTACGACCCGGCCCCTCCCCCAGCTCTGGCACTCTCTTATTGGAGACCTCACTAGGCCCTCCCCTTCACCAGGATGGAGCCCATCTGGGAGGATGAGACAGGAGCTAGGGAAAGGTAAGGGACTCTGTCCTCCCCTCACATGTCCGTGGTCTCTGCCTGGTCCTCCCCATCCCCCACCCCCAACTCTGCCCAGCTCCCATGGAAGCCCAAAGCGGAAATGAGATCTGAAACTTCAGCTTGGAAAAGCTGTGTAGCTGATGCTGCGATAAGAATCCCCGCTTACCAGCTGGGAGCTGCTCCCCAACCCGCCCCCCTCCTCTCCACCCCCACCCTCCAGCAACAGGTCCTAGGCTCAGGTAGAATGGAAAGCGCCCCCTCCGCCTGAAAACATCTTCCTATGATGACACGGGGCCTGAAACTCCTCTGTTGTTCCTCTGGGTTCAATTCTATTCAACAAACATTTATTAAATACCTACTGCGTGCAGAACACTGTGTTAGGCACTGGGGGAAATACATTGCCCAACTTTGTGGACCTCATGGGATCACAGATTTTGAGCCGGAAGGGACCTCAGAGAGCACGAGCCTGACTTTGTCACTTTACAGGTGAGGAAACGGAATCTCAGAGAAGTTGTCAGTTACCAATGGTCACCCAGCTTGTAAGCTTCTGCGACAGGATCTGAGCTCATGCGGTCCCCAGGGTAGCACATCGTCCGCTACACTACCTGTTATTCAGTCGAGTCCGACTCTTCTTGAGCCCGTGGACCCTCGCATGCCAGTGTTATCCACAGGGGATTTCTTGGCAAAGATCCTGGAGTGGTTTACCATTTTCTTCTCCAATGGATTATGGCAAACAGAGGTTAAATGACTTGCCCAGGGTCACACAGCTAGGAAGTGTCCGAGGCCAGACTTGAACTCACATCTTACTGACTCCAGGCCTAGACTCTATCCACTTTACCACCTAGCTGTCGCACCCACACTACCTGCCTGCTAGATAATATAGCTTAGACACCAACACGAGTAACAAGAATACAAAACAATGGCGGACATCGAGTGCCCTGGATGAGTGCAAAGGAATCGTTAGGCTGATCGTTACAGACCTGGGGAATAAGGGAAGGCTTTCTGGAGGACTCGGCGTGGGAACTGGATTTTAAAGGCAGCTGGGTGGCTCAGTGGATAGAGCTCTGGGCCTGGAGTCAGCAAGACCCGAGCCCAAATCTAGTCTCCGACACTGACTAGCCATGTGACCGTTGCACAGGTCACTTCCAAAAGTCACATCCCCTCTATCAGCCTCAGTTTCCAAATCTGTAGAATGAGCTAAAACTATGTAGCTAGCCCCTAGGGTCTCTTCTGACTCTATCTAGGATCCTACGATCTTATACGCCTTTATGAGACATTTGTAAAGCACTTGGTGCAATACCTGGCATGCCATAGGGGCTTTATAAATGTTGACTTCTTCTCTCCCTTCCTTCCAATTCCACCTAACCCCATCCTGGCTCAGTTTCCTCATCTGTAAAATGCGGATCATAACCTACCTCACGAGGTTGCTGTGAGGATAAAATAAACCCCTTAATGTGTTTCACAAGACTTAACGTGTTCTATGAATTATGGCTATTATTATTATTAATTACTTAAGGATGGGTGGAAATTTATCTAGAAATTAAATGGGAGCAAAGCTGGACAAGTGGGGAGGGGGACAGCCCAGGACCTTGAACCCAGGGGTAATGGGAAGAGCGATGTTTCCATCCCAGTGCCCTCAGCCATCGTCCGGGGCTGCATCAGCCCCAGTTCCCGAAGACCCAGAAAAGAAAGTTCTGGCTACCAAGGTCCTTGACCCTGTCAGATGGTTCAATGTAAGAAACTGATGGGATTTTATCAGTGGAAATGACATCACAGAAGAGGCATCGACATCTGCTTTGCCCGAGGCACGCTAAGGGCCATGATGCTTTTTTATCTGATTTGCAGTTGGAACCCCCAATATATCCGTCTACCCTGCTAGAATCTGAGCTCCGAGGGAGCAGAGGCCATCTGACCTTTCTCTTCATAATCCTGGGTTTTAGCACAGAGTACTTAACAAACTCGTTACTCATTCTTGCCTTCATCCACGGTGGGGCTTTGCCCTGGTCAACGGTCAACATGGAAGTCTGGGGATAATGCTTCCTCTTCAGGGAACCCTGTCTTAAAACACTCCCTCCCAACTGCCTATGTCTCAGGTGGAAAAAGAATTCCTTCTTGTGCCTTTGAATGGGGAGGCTAGAGCACTCTGGGCCTAGGAATGTTGTGAGCAAAAGTTCACAAAACAAATTGGGGGTGATGTCACATGGAAAGGAGTCCAATCTGACCGAAGCTTAAGGCAGGCTATTCTTGTTCAGTTGTGTCTGACTCTTCCTGACCTTCTTTGAGGTTTTCTTGGCAAAGATACTGGAGTGGTTTACCATTTCCTTCTCCAGTTCCTTTTGCAGATGAGGAAACTGAGGCAAACAGGATTGAGTGACTTGCCTAGGGTCACAAAGCTATAAATATCTGAGGCCGGATTTGAACTTCAGGCAGATGAGTCTTCCTGACTCCAGGCCTGGTGCTCTGGTACACCACCTAGCTTCCCAACATGCAAATAGGTTTCCCAGGGAAGAGACAAATAGATGCATTTGTTCCCTCTAACACATTAGTGTGGATTTATTGTCACCTGGGAAGTCAGAGCAGAGCCCTGAGGGAGGATGAAGGATAAATTAGTTCTGATAGAAGAGGGGAGGAAAGGGGAGGTCCGGTGGTGGGGAAATGTAGACTTATCTTGAGTTGATACTCCAGTAGAAGCCTTGGACATCCAAGGGGCAGTAGAAGGACCCTGAGAACTTGGCAGAAGGAGGAAGAGAAAAGGGGAGTGAGGGGGGAGTGAGGAATGAACTTCATCTAGTTCCCATTTTTGACCAGAGCTGGCCCTAATATTGAAGAAAAAATTGGGGGTCCACCAGACTCAGAGAAATTCCTTGAGGGGGTTAGAGAGGGGAATGAGGACCTCTGTGTCAGGGGCCCTTTCCTCTCTTACCCTGCTTGTTTCTCCCCGGAACTGCTCTAGGAAAGGGAGGGGAAAGCCTGGCCAGTGGCAAAGTGATGGTTGAGATAAGGATGTGGAAATGCTATTGCACCATCTGGAGACTCAGCTTCACCCAGAGGACAGGAACAGGAAGAAGCAGCCAGATGCAGTGTGAAAAGTCATTTGATGATCAAGACCAGCTATCCTCCCACTCACCCAAATAACTACCCTGGGATCTGTCTGCCCCAAAGGCCACCACTATCCAGACTCACTGATTTGGATGGATTTCCCAAGGCTGTTGGATATCCTTTAAGGGCTGTGGCCTAGATGAGTTGGCAGCAGGAGGATTAGGGATCGCAAATAACTATAGATATTTTTTCATCAACTGACAGCTTCCCTTCTCATCCTGGTTGCATTAATTTTGTTTATGCAAAAAATTTAATTTCATGAAATTTTATATTGTCACTGTTTCTATACCTTGTTTGGCCAAGAATTCTCTCCCTTGCCATTTCAATCAATCAATCCTTATTTATTGAGCATGTACTATGTTCCAGGCATTGTGCCAGGCACAGTCCCTGCCCTCAAGGAGCCTACAATTCAATGGAGGTAGATGCAAACATATATATGTATGTATACATATATATACACATATATGCACACATACATATATACATGTCTATCTATCTATATATATATATATATCTCAAGCTATATACAGGATAAATAGGAAATAATTAACAGAGGGAGGGCACTAGAATTAAGGGGATCTGGGGAAGGCTTCCAGTAAAAGTTGAATTTTAGTTGGAACCAAAGGAAGCCATAGCTGTGAAAGGTACACAATCAAGTTCTTTCTAATTTTGTGTGTGTGTGTGTGTGTGTGTGTGTGTGTGTGTGTGTGTGTGTGAGAGAGAGAGAGAGAGAGAGAGAGAGAGAGAGAGAGAGAGAGAGAAAGAGAGAGAGAGAGAGCTTTAATATTTGGGTCACCTTTTCACTGTGATCTTATCGTGGTATTTGGTGTAAGGTGTTAGTCTAAATCTAGTTTCTGCTAAACTGATTTCCTGTTTTCTCAGAATTTCTTGTCAAATAGTTCTTTTCCAAATAATTTAGGTTCTCAAGTTTGTTGAACATTGGTTTAATGAGTTTAATTGTTTCTGATTCTTCTTTATCCAATCTGTGCCACTGATCTACTTTTCCGCTTTTTACGTAAGTGCCAAATAGTTTTGATGATTATTGCTTTATTTGAAAGTGCTACTCCCTACTTTTTATTCATTTTTTCCCTTGAGATTCTAGATTTTTGTTTCTCCAAATTAATTTTATTATTTTGTCTAACTTTACAGAATATTCCTTTTGTAGTTTGCTAAGTATAATAGTAAATCTATAAATTAAATTAGGTGGCATCATTTTTATTGCTGCAGTTCAGCCGTGAGGATGGAATTTATTTCCAATTAGATATGTTACCTATTTCTTTGGATATTGTTTTGTAATTGTATCTATGCAAATCTTGAATGTGTCTTAGTAGATGGACTTCTTGTTGTGCATTTTATAATTATATTACAGTTATATTAATTATATCATATAGTATTAATTAATTATATTGTATTATATTGGACTTTGTAATGCACTATTTTGAGCAATTTTGTAATTAGTTTGATTGGGACTTTCTATTCTTTCCTCCTGAATTCTATTACTTTTATCTAGAAATCTATTCATTTTGTGGATTTATTTTATATCTTTTTACTTTAACAAAACGATTAGGTATCTCACTTAGCTTCTTTGCTGATTCTCAGGGATTTTCTAAGTAAACCATCATGCCACTAATAAATGCCCCTCTCTAATTCCACATCTCTTTTTAACTTCTATTTATCCTTTTAATTTCTCTGCTTCTATTGTCATTGCTAGCATTTTTAGAATTATGTCATATAACAATAGAGGAAGGCGTTATCCTTGGTTTACTCCCGTATTTACTGGGAAAACTTCTGTTCTTTTCCTCATCACAAATAACATCATTTTCTGGCTTTAGATATACACTTTTATTATATTAAAAATTGAGGGGCTGGGATTTTCAAGGTGTTATTCTCCCCATAATCTCCTTAGCTATTTTAGACACTGCCTAGACTTCAGAACCTCTGAATCCACATATAGACAATAAAAACCAAATCACCGCTGGAAGAATTAAAGTCCACAGTAGAGGAGTTCATCACAAGGCAGAATATGATAAGAGCCTAATTAGTGACCCAGGAAACAAGAGGCAAGGTGGGGAAATGGAAAGAACATTGAATCTAGAACCATGATGTCATCAGGAATCATAGAGGGAGTCAAATGAGACAGAGGGCCTGGAAGTTATTTTTGTTATGTTTTGATGATCTTAAAAGAAGAAAGGAAAGAGAGGGGGAAATAGGACACATTAAGGGAGAAAACAGGAAGAATGGGAAAGGGAGAAATTTATCTTATATAATTAGAGGGCAGAAGTCAAAGTCTATACAAATGAGGAAGAGGGTGTCACTTGGACATCACTTTCATTTGAAATGGTCAAAGGAGGACAGAACACACATATATGAAGTTTTATTTGTGTGTGTAGAAATGCATTTAATTCAACAGGGAAAAAAAGGCGGAAATATGTTAAGGAGAAAGGAGAGAATAAGCAGGGAGGGACAAAAAAAAAAAAAAAACACAAGAGACCAAAGAGGGGAATTATAAAGAGAAGTTTTAAAGGGCATAAATGAAGGGTGTCAACCTGCTACTAGGGTCTGAGTGAGGAGAAGAAATGGGAAGAGTGGGAGTGGAAGTTGTCTGCATTAAGCACAGAACATTGTGCTAAGCAAATTTCTGTTCTGACCACTTTTCTTCTAGGATGGTAAAGGGTGGACAGAGATCCACGAGAGGGAAACATATAAGAGAATAGGATAAAGGGCAATACACAATTAATGAATATAGCTATGAATGTGAATGGGATAGACTCACCCATAAAATGGAAGAGAGTATCAGACTGCATTAGAAAGCAGAATCTAACACTATGTTCTATATGAGAAACACTCTTGAAGCCCAAAGGTTCACATAGAGTTAATACAAAGGGCTGGATAAATGGTTATTGATTAGTTGATCGATTGCATAAATGATTTATTGTAGTGTGTGTTTTAGAGAAGATTCTTATTTGGGTACAGATTGGACTAGATGGCCTCTGAGATCTCTTCCAACTCTGTGATTAATATTCCTTTTATTAAAAAAAAACCCTGTCTAAAATGACTCTCCTCTAGGTAGCTTTCCATAACTGATATGTTTTTCTGTATTTTCTTGGCAGCTAGGCTCTCTTTCGGTACTATAATCATTTCTGTTGTAGGAATATTATTCCTTTTTTAACCTGAGGTTGTGTCTTTTTATTTGATGCATTTTAAATTGATGCATTTTAAAAATCAGAGTCATTTGCTGATATGCTCCTTTACCACTGAACTCTCCCTTGTGACAATGAAAAATAGTTCAGCAAAACTGACCCCCCAAAATAAATTTGTCTGACGGTATATTCACCACTCTGCCACTATAGTTTCCTATTTCTCTCTCAAGAGGAGAAAGTGCGTTTCAACAACTGTTTTCTAGAACCAAGATTATTCATTGCAATTTATACGAGTTGACTTGCTGATGTTGCACCACCCAAGCGTAGGTCCTCATCACCTTCCACCTGGACTGTTGCAATAATCATCTGGTTGGTCACCTTGCTTCGAGTGTTTCCCCACTTCAATACATTTTCCACTCAGCTGTTGATCTTCCTAAAGCACAGATCTGACCATAGTACCTCCCAGTCCAGGGGTGGGGTACCTGCCACCTTGAGGCCGCATGGGGCCCTTTAGGTCCTCAAGTGTGGCCCTTTGACTGAAACCAAACTTCCCAGAACAAATCCCCTTAATAAAATTTGGACTCAGTCAAAAGGCCACACCCGAGGACCTAGAGGGCCACGTGTGGCCTTGAGGCCATAGGTTCCCCATCCCTGTCCTAGTCAACAAACTCTAGTGATTCTCTATTGCCTCTAGAAACAAACACAAGATCCTCTGTTTGGCTTTTAAAGCCCTTCATAACCTGCCCCTTTCTAACTTTCCAGGGTTCTTATACCTTATACCTCTACGCATATTCTATGATCCAATAACACTGATCTCCTTCCTGTTCCTCCCACATGACGCTCCATCTCCAGACTCCAGACATTTTTTCTGGCTGTGCCCCAGGCCTGGAATGCTCTCCTTCCTCATTTCCCCCTCCCAGCTTCCCAGCCTTCCCGAAATTCTCAGCTAAAGGGCAAGAGCATTTCCCAGTCCTTTTTAGTTTTCTTTCTAAGATTATCTCCAGTTTATCTTATCTATATCTTGTTTGTCATGGGCAGCTAGGTGGCTCAGTGGATAGGCTGCCAAAGAAATTGTGACCTGGATAAAACAGGCATATTTATAATTAATTAGCTATTATTTCAGGCAGCTAGGTGGTGCAGTGAAGTCAGGAAGACTCATCTTCCTGAGTTCAAATCCAGCCTCAGACATGCATTAGCTATGTGACCCTGGGCAAGTCACTTCACCCCTTTTGCTTCAGTTTCCTCACATGTAAAATGAGATGGAGAGGAAAAGAGCAAATCACTCCAATATCTTTGTAAAGAAAACCCAAATGGAGTCACGAAGAGTCAGACACGACTGAACCAACCAAACAACAACAAATATCTTGTTCGTACATAATTGTTTGCGCTTGTGTCCTACATTAGACTGTGATCTTCTTGAGAGCAGGGACTGTTTTTTGTCTTTCTTTGTATCCTCGGCCTTTAACACAGTGCCTGGCACATAGTGGGTACTTAACAAATGCTAGTTATCTGACTGACTGATATTCTTGTAACATAATTCATATTCTTCTCTCGGTCCTGTTTTCTTCACTCTGTATCACTTCATATGGCTTCTTGTGTTCCTCTGGATTCCTCATATTCGGTGAAGATTCCATTTGGCTCAGGAATATTTCTTTCTAGTCACATATCACAAATTATTTAGTCATTCCTCAAATAATGGGTACCCATTTTGTTTTCTTTCTTTTTTTTTGGCATCAGAGTACTGCTCTTAATATTTTGTTACAAAATGTTATATTTGTTACAAAATAGCAAATTTGGCATAAAAATAATGTTTGCTATACATGTTATAATAGTTATAAAAATAATTTCTTATGTTATTAAAAATTATATGAAATCTGGACCTTTCTATCATGGACTTCCTTGGGATGTGTACCCAAGAGTCAGAAAGTTTGTACCCTTTAGTGACTTTTCTAGCATAGCCCCAAATTGTTTTCTAGAATCAGAATGACTGGAACATTAGCAGCTCCACTAACAGTGTATGAGTGTTGTTAGATACAGTATTATCTTTTCTATTTATGTGTGTGTTTTTCTGTATGTGTATGTGTTTTCTCTTCCTAACTAGGCCATGAGCTCCCTAAGGGCACACACCACATATTTCTATTTTCTTTGTACTCTCTCATTGTGCCTAAGCCAACGCTCAGCCCACACTGAGTGTTCAAAATATTATTGACTCCCATTCCACTCCCACAGATTGCAAATCACATACCAGTCGGCTTTGTTTTACGCAAACATCTGGACCATCCGTACTTATAAACCAGATAGATGAGATGGGGTGGAGCAGGATAATACTTTGAGTCATTTTTAAAAGAAATCTTCACTTTATTATAGAAGGAGTTGCTATAGGAGTCCTTTAAGTAAAAGGGGGCTTCTTGGGTTAATGGATTGTATGCTGGCCTTCGAGTCAGGAATACCTGGGTTTATATCCTACCTTTGACACTTACTAACTTCATGACTTTTGGAGAATTATTTGCCCTCAGCTTCCTCCCCTATGAAATGGGCACAATCATACCTATCTCACTGTGTTGTGAGGTTCAAAGGAGATGATGTGTGTAAAGCATTTTTAAGTTTGCAAAGCAAACAAAAAAAAGACTTTATTTCATCATGCCTCACAGAAACTCAGTGTGGTGGGTACTGCAGCCTAGAAACATTTATTAAGTGCCTTCTATGGTATCATCATGTCCATTGTACAGATTCCGCTGTGCAGGAGGCTTTGCTATAGATTCCTTCTGATACACGGTCCCCTAGCAGATTTCAAATCATTGATAAAAATTCCATTTGCACACAGCTCAGGGTGACCTGTCTGTAGTCTGCTGGGGACCAGAGGGATAGTAAATGACTCCAGGATGATATCCTCTGCTGTGGCTGGGCTTGCTCACAGGCTGCTGCCTCAGCCCCCCAGCTTCCACTGTCATCTTCAGCACCCCTCCTGGGAGAGCACCCTTTGCCTACAGCTCAATGGGACGAGTGGGTCTGCCCTCTCCACCTGCCTGCTCCCCCGCCCCCCGCCCCATGCCTGGTCTGCTACAGCCCTCTCAGAGCAGAGGGGCAGAGAAAAGATGCAGGAAGTTCTGAGCATCATTGACCTTTGAGGTCCTCTCATCCAATGACAAGCAGAAGGATGCTGCCTGACCTTGGGCCAGTCACCATCTTTCTGGGGCTCAGTTTCTCCATCTGTCAGAAGACGATATTGAACGAGATGGGTTCTAACATCGTTCCAGCTCTAAATCTTTGATCCTCATTTCACAGATGAGGATGTGGAATCCCAGAGAGGAAAGTGACCTGGCCAAAGTCATGTAGTTAGTAAGGTGCCGAGCTAAGACTTCACATTTAGTTCTCTTTCCATCAAATATGCCGCCCACTTCCTTCTCCCTATCTTGCCTCTTACTGATGGTGCCCAAGACCAAGGAGCAGGTCAATATTCAGCTCGAGACACTGGAAAAAATACTGGTTTTGGACTCAGAGGATCTGGATTCGAATCCTGACATTACCACCAACTGTGACCTCTAAGCTCCCTTCCAGTTCTATGGAGGATCCAAGCATGGGCAGCACCCCTTTCCTTTTGCTCGTGCCCACACTGTCCCGGCAGTCTAGAAAACCTTGGGGCCCCTGCCTTCTTCCCTGAACCCCGCTGAGGGAATGGGGAGGTGAGTCCCAAAGAAATAACCCTCCAAGATGGGGTGAAGCCTTGAGACCCCGCCCCCACCCCAGGGAGGCCGAGGCTGGGGAGGGGGCTGGGTACGGTCTATAACATCTCAGCTCTCTCTGATCAGTCACGCTTCCTAATTCAATAAGGTGAGAAGGAGCATAATTTGATCATATTTGTTTTGCATCACTGGAAAAACAGAAAACGAAGGGCTGCGGAGCTGCACCGATTTACTTCATCCGACCTTGATTAAAAGAAAATTAATTGTTGCATCTCTCAGGATATCACGGGCAGCAGCCAATGGCTCTCTGAGTGCCGCAAAGAGGGGAGAGAGACAGAGAGACGGGCAGGAGAATGGGAGGGAGGGAAGGGAAGGGCGGCGGGAGAGCAGAGGGGAGGGCTGGCTTTGCCCTTTTAGCTCTGGGAGGAAAAATGAGCCAGAGAAGGGAGGGAGAGAGAAGGGAGGGAGAGAAAGAGAGAGAGAGAGAGAGAGAGAGAGAGAGAGAGAGAGTATTGTGTGCATGTGTGTATACATGTGTGTGAGTGTGAGTGTGTATGTGTGTGAGTGTATCTGAGAGAGTGTGTGTATATGTGTGTATAAGTATGTGTGTGCATGTGTGTGAGTGTGTATGTGTGTGAGAGAGTGAGTGTGTATGCATGCGTGTGTGAGAATGTATGTGTGTGTATGGTGTGTGCGTTTGAGTGTGCATGTGTGTGTGCATATGTGTATATGTGTGAATGTATGTGTGCATTGTGTGAGCATATGTGCACGTGTGTATGTGTGTAAGTGTGTGTGCATGTGTGTGAGTGAGTGTGAGTGTGTGCATGTGTCTTGAGTCTGTGTGTATGTGTGTGCATGTGTGTGAAAGAGTATGCGTGTATGTGTGTGAGTGTGTATGTATGTGTGTGCATGAGTGTGTACACGTGCGTGTGCATGTGTGTGTGAGTGTGTGTATGTGTCTGAGAGTGTGTATGTGTGTGCATGAGTGTGTACACGTGCGTGTGCATGTGTGTGTGAGTGTGTGTATGTGTCTGAGAGTGTGTATGTGTGTGCATGAGTGTGTACATGTGTGAGTGTGTGGGCATGTGTGTATATGTCTGAGAGAGTGCATATATGTATATGTGTATGTGTGTGTGCACGTGTGTATGTGTGAGTGTGAGTGTGTATATGTGAGTGTGAGAGTGTGTGTGTCTATGTGTTCGTAGAAGAGGGCAGATATGGAGGGGGGCCTTCAAGGGGCTCATCCCCCTGCCTCCCCCAAGATTCCCCAGGCTCCTAGGGCTGTGCGCTGGAAGGCGCTGTAGAAGTCAGTTAGTCCAACCCCCTGATTTTACAGAAAAGGGAAGGGAGATGACTTTCCAACAGGTAGTAAGGAAGTGAAGTGGGATTTGAATCTGGGTCCTCTGATGCCAATTCCTATGTGCTTTCCACGCTCTAATATGGTTGGGCACCTCTCTGTGTCTCACTACAGGTTTCCCTCTCTCCTTTAGAATGCCATTTGAGTTCTAACACTGACCTTTAGAGGTCTAAGCCACACCCCCTCCCTCTCCCTGTCATTTTATAGATAAGGAAACTGGAACTAAGGGGCTAGAACTGAGAGTCATAGGTTATAGATTTAGAGCTGAAGAGACCTCCAGGTCCTCTAATTCAATCTCCTCATTTTACAGTTAAGGGAACTGAGGCACAGAAATTAAATGACTTACCCAAGGTCACACAACTACCAAATAGCAGAGTGGGGTTGGAGCCCAGATTCCTTGATTTCAAATTCAAGTTCAGCACCCTTCCCGCACTGCCTAATGCCTCCCTTAAACATTGGGTGGGCACCCAATCTATCTGGGCACCAGGTGCCCTCTTTGGGACTGCCCCAATACCCCCTCCCCTCCTCTACTCCCAGCTTTGAAGTACCATTTGGGGATCCCTTGGTGGGGGTGGAGATGAGGGCGTTAACTGTCTCAGGTCTGATAGATTCTGCCCCCACCAGGGGGAAAAAGATCGCTTCAGTGGTCGAGATACCACCCCTGGCCTGCCTGCCCCTTAGGTGGTACAAAGGGGAGCCGGGGTCTGGGTATCTCATAGAGAGAGGGAGCTGGGGAGAGAGCCTTGGGGAGCTGCTGGGAGGCTGGGATCTGGGCTCATGAAAAGTTAATGCCCCTTAGAGGCTGTTGATTTTGTTTGTTTGGTTGGTTTTTTCTTTTTTCTCCTTCCCGCCCGCCCCCCGCCCCCCCCACCCAAGAAGCCTCTTTCATTAACGGAGGCTGTCATTCCTGGCATTAAATTTTCATAGAGGGGAAGAGTGGAGAGGAAAGCTGGTGGAATGCGTCCAGGCTGGACCTCAGGACCAAGAAGGAATTGTCCCTGGGCCTGAGTTTAAGACGGGGTGGGGGCCAAGGCCCCCTAGACTTTTCTAGCTGGGTCTCCTTGCCTGTTTGGGAGACTTCTCCTTGTTGAACTGGGAGGATGAAGGGAGGAGCACTCTGAGCCAGAGGAGGTTAGGTCTAGGTGCAAGAAAGTCTATCAGATCCTCTGCTCCAAGGAGCCCAGGGTCTTAGGAGGCATCACTCCCTCCCCATTTCCCAAAACTCAGGAAGGAACTTGCAGGGGCAGGAAGCAGGCCAGTTACCTAGCCAGCCCCCAGACCCCTTATTTTGTGATTTCCTGGTTTCCTGATGAAAATTTCCCCAGAGGTCAATCCACTGAAGACCAAAGAAATGCCTTGGGATCTGTTTTAAGGAGGACTAGCCCCTTCCCAAAAAGCTCCTCCCCCAGTAGGCCTGTGTCTGTAGCCCCTAGGACTGCATCGCCAAGAGGGATGGGGGAGGGAATCCACGCAGAGTCTGGACCCACCTCTTACAGGGCCAGGTGTCCTAGGCAAGGGTCTCCCGGATGGATACTCACAATGGTGCACCTGGTGTGGGCATTAGGCCTTTGCTCCCTCCCTCCCAACCCCATTCAGCCCCAGAACAATCAATGAAAAGGCAGCAGGAGAGAAAGGGAGACAGTGAAGGGCAGGTCTGGCCAGGGGAGTGGCCAAGCAGAAGAACATATGCTTGGGGACGGTGTCTGGTTTCCTATGGCCTTTCCTGGGAGTCCTAAAAAAGATGTCAAAGAGAGAGACTGGCCCAAACTCCAGCCACTAGCCACCTCTCCCTTCCCCACCTCATCTTCCCCTTTGCTTGGCTCGGCCACCGGCCCTTCTTCCCCAAGTGTGAGTATCTGATTGGCATGGCCATCTTTGCCACCTTGGATGGTCAGCCGAGTCACTGAAACACCAGACCCGAGGCTGGCCCAAAGTGTCAGGGGAGAAATGTGAGTACAGCCTGCCCGACCCACCCAGACCCTCCTAGGCAGGACGGGGCCAGGTCTGCTCCCCTTTGGGCCTCTGGGTACCCTAGGTTGCAGGATCAGACTTTTAGAGCTGACGGGGACCATGGAGTCCAAAGACTTGTTCCAGGTCACACAGTCGGTAAACGGCAGATTGAGCAACCAAACATTGACGCTCTGACCCCAAATTCAGAGCTCTTTCCACTTCTCAACATCCTCAAACAACCACATAAAGGTAATTCTAAAACAGGTTAAGGCGGGGTGTTGGGAGATTGGGAAGAATGATCCGTAAGGTACCAAAAACTAGAGAAGTTGGTACAGTAGGAGGAAAGAGGATGAAAAGGGGAAAAGATTTATAGAGTGCCTACTATGCGCTAGGCATTGCTCTGATCACTCACTCCATGTAGACTGTATAGAGCCCAAGACCCGGGATTCAAATCCCTCTTTCAACAGTGAAAGTTAACAGTCAATCAACAAGCACTTATTAAGCACCTACTGTGTGCCAAGCACTGTGCTAAGTGTTGGGGATACAAAGAAAAGTAAAAATACCTTCAAGGAGCTCCTGTTCTTAGATGCTGTGTGACCCTAGGTAATTCTCTCAACCACTGTGTATGCATTTTCTCATGTCTGATGTCAACCGATAGGCATTTATCGAGTGTTTACTAAGCGCCAGCTAGTAGGGAAGCTGGGTGGTGAGGTGCATAGAGTGCTGGGCCTGGAGTCAGGAAGATCTGAATTCAAATCCAGTCTCAGATATTACTAACGATGAGTTAAGTCACTTAACCCCTTTTGCCTTAGTTTCCTCATCTGTAAAATGAACTGGAGAAGGCAATGGCCAAACACTCTGCTGTCTTTGCCAAGAAAATCCCAAATGGGGTCATGGAGAATCAGACAGGGCTGAAATAACTGAGTTCAAATCCAACCTCAGACACTTACTGGTTGTGTGATCCTGTTACTTAACCTCTGCCTGCCTCACTTTTCTCATCTGTAAGAAAGCACTTACCTCCAAGGTTTGTTTTCAAGATAAAATGATAATAATGATAGCTAGCATTGATACAGTCCCTAATATGTGCTAGGCACTGTGCTAAGTGCCTTATAAACATGAAGCTGGATTAGAAGAATTGGACTGGCGGAGGGAGGAGAATGGGCCTCCAGAGCATGCTCTGCGCTCTCTCCATCTTTGGGGTCCCAGGCCCAGGCTTGTTGTCAGGCCTGTGATTTCTTGACGGAGTGGAAAACCAATGTGGGAACTTCCTTTTTGGGAGTACTGAGAAATTAAGTCTGAGGCAGGATTGGAACACAGTTCTTTTTGACTCCAAGGCCATCATGTTAGTTGCCTTGAGTTGATAGATACTCACTGTGTGGTGAATTTAATTCTGTTTAGTTCTGTCACGTGGAAGAGGGGTTGGGCTTGATCTACTTGGCTCTAGAGAAAAAAAAAACAATGGGTGCAAACTTCAAAGAGGTAAACTGAGGTTTGATGTCAAGTTTAGAGTGCCAGTGCCAGGCACTGGGTTGAGCACTGAGACTACATTTACAAAGAAAAGAGAGAGAGAGAGAGAGAGAGAGAGAGAGAGAGAAAGAGAGAGAGATCCTGCTCTCAGACAACTTACATTCTAATGAAGGGAGCCGTAGAAAAACTAGCTGAAAGCTGAGGGTCCCAAATTGGAGTGGGCTGTGCCAAAGGAGCATAGACAGTTCTCCCTCCTTGGAGGGCTTCGTAGTTAGCACAGATGACACTTATTATGCATGTAGCAGTGGGGACTCTTTTTGAACTAGGTATGAACTGGACTAGATCTAGGCTGAGGAAGGTTCCTACTAGCACTGAATTCTGCCATTCTGGGAAGTGCATTTATCTGGGCCTTTGGCTATGGGCCTGTCCATCTTTGGCCTCATTGTCTCTCTCCATGTAATAGAGTTGGGCAGATGGCCGTAATGGGTGTAAAGTGCAAGGCACTTGAGGAATAGAAGACATCGCAAAGGCATCCACAAATGGCTAAGAAGACTGTAATGGAAGGCGGAGGTCTGACTGGGTGTGTCCTAATGTCAGGAGGTTCCGGGCCTAAGTACTTGCCTGGCCCTTTCCTCAGGGCTGGCCCAGATTACGCAGTCCGGGGAAGAATGGAGTACATGCGTGTGGAGGCCTTGGGGATAAAGGAGAGGAAAGTGGTATGAAGGGATGTGTCAGAGTCCTAGATGCTAGAAGCAAAGACGTCATTAGCGTGAGACTGAGAGACCATTGTCCCAGGGCACTGAAGTTTGAGGGGAGAGGTTTCTTCTCTGTGACCTGCCTCACCGTCCCCTGCTGGACTGCACATCTACCTCATCTTTAGGGTCCTATCATTCTGGTGCTCCTTTCCCAGGCCCCCAACTCCCTCTGGGCTAAAGGGAGGTGGTCACTAATCTCCTGAAGTGATTACCCTCCCAGCCCAGGGCCAAACTTTCCTGGGCACTACCACCATCCCCAAAACACCTCCTCCCAAACCTTCCCCCTCCCCACCCCCAATCTGTACACACAGTTTTTGACTCAGGTGAAAAAAAAATAGTTAAGGCTCTGGCTAGAAGGCTAGAATGACCTCATCATGGTAGGGTATGAATGGAAGAAACAGTTCCTGACCTCAAGCAGCTTACAATCTACTCTAGGAACACATGTATATGAGAATAAGGATGGTCAAAGTATTTACAAGGTATTATTGTCCCTTTAATCAGGACTCTCTCTCCTTCCCTCCACCTACTGGCTTCCCTGGCTTCCTTCAAATCCTAAAGGCAAGCACCTTTCTTGGTTCTCCACCCCCATCAACACCTTTCCTCTGAGAGCACCTTCCATGCTACACTGCATGTGTCTTTTTTGTTTTTTTGCACATTGGTTCCCCCATTAGACTGGAAGCTCCTTGAAAGCGGGGCCCATGTTTTTGCCTTTTTTGTATCCCTAGCACTTAGCCCAAGTGCCTGGCACATAGAAGGTGCTTAATAATTTCCACCAACTGGTTGCTGTGGCAGAGGGTGGTGTGTGTGTGTGTGTGTGTGTGTGTGTGTGTGTGTATGTGTGGGAGAGAGGCATTGGGCAGGTCGATTCAGAAAAACCTCTTGTAGAATATAGCATCTGAATGAGGATTGTAGAGGCATCAATCAAGAGGTAAAGGGACCCTGGAGGTCACCTACCCCCACCTCTGGGCAGCCCTCGAAGTGAGAAAGTTGGTCCTGACATCCCTCAAACATACCCGATACTCTCCCATATCTGGACACCATTCCCCTTTTGTGGACTATCCTCCCTCCCCCTCTTTGCCTGATGAATTCCAATCTATCCTTTGCTGCCTCCTCCAGAAAGGCTTCCTTGCTTTGCTCAGCTCCTCTGGGCCTCAGCACTTTGTTCTGTGTTCTGAGGCCTTATGTATACTGGATGGTGCACTGGATTCTGAGTCAAGAACTGGGTTCAGATTCCATCTCTGCCACTTGGTACCCGTGCTACCCTTCTCTGTGCCTTAGCTTCTTCATTTGTAAACGAAGACATTGGATTCAACGGCTTCCAAGGGCCCTCTCAACTCTCACTTTGTGGCGCTGGCATCCTGAGAAACAGGCAGATCTCTAGGATTTATCAAACGTTAGATGGAGCGAATTCCCAAGGCGGATGAAACTCTAGGAAAACACTGAGGCAGGTTCATTGCAGAAGGAAAGTATTTGTCAGATAATCTTGTCTTAAAGAAGCGGTGAGCAGAGCGGCTAGAGTGCTGGAGGGAGAATCAGGAAGGTCAGAACCGTTCAGACCCCACTTCTGACACGAGCTACGGGACCCTGGGCGAGTCTCTGAGACTCACAGGGTGGTCGAGAGCCTCAAATGGAATAATGTGGGTAAAAGATTTTTCAAACTTTATAATAAATAAAATAAATAATAATAAATGGCATTACCATTAATCCATCAACCATATAGTATGGTGCTTTTTGGTTATCTGTTTTTGGGTCTTCTCCCTCAGCTGTTGCTGCTGCTGCTACTAACATCACCAGTGCTCCTACTGTGACTACTACTACCAGCCTGTTGTTACTACTACTGCTATTACGGAGCTAGTATTGTATGGTGATCTCAGTTTTGCAGAGTACTATACGTGTGTGTGTAACACTACCTCATTGGATCCCCACAACAACACCAGGAGGTTGGTGCTATGATTGTTCCCATGTTCCAGACGATGAAACTGAAATGAAGTTGAGCGGCTTGTCCAAGGGCACACCAGTGGCTGAGGTGGGATTTTAACTCCGGTCTGTCTTCCCTGTAAACTTTGTATCTTCCCCAAGGTCCGGCACAGTGACCCACACAAAGTAAGTATGTAACAAGTGCTTGTTGAATGAATACATGTTTCTCCGTTCTTGCTAGCCTGCCCTTAAGTTGGCCTCGCTCTCGAACCACCATGGCCACCACCATGAAACCCAAAAGCGAGCCCCGCCCCCACAAAAAGGACTCTTCTTCCCAGCTCCAAAGTCACTGCTTCTGGTACCTCCCCCCAAGCTCTGACCTCAGGTCAAGCTTGGTCTCCACCCTTTAGCCGCTACTTGTCTTGAATGACCGACGGTGGACTGGGGCCAATGAATGCTTCACACCCGACCTGGCTATCTGAGCACTTAAAATGCTGGGGACCTGGTCCCAGGGAACGCTTTTTTAAAAGTCTTTCTGGTTCAGGGCTGTATTGATTAAAAAAAAAAAGGCTGTCATCTCTAAGTCAACCAAGACCCACAGCGCTGCCTCCTGGTCATCTCCCTGCCATGCCCAAGTCTCCATCCATCTCCCACCCTGGGATCCTGGGCTTCTGCGTGGGGAGAACTCAGCCAACCAGGACCCAAGACTCACCTTCCCTCAGTACTCAAATCTCGGCAGCGCTTGAAGGTCTGCAAACTGTGTGTATCATCACTTTTGTTCTTCACAACAACCCTGCCAAATAGGCTCTATTATAACCCCATTTTACAGTTGAGGAGGCTGAGGTCTGACATATCATACAAATCTTTTCAGTCTTAATAGCTAACATTTACATAGTGCTTACTCCATGCTGGACGCCGCGCTAAGCGCTTTATACTCATTACCGCACTTGATCCTCCCAGTAACCCTGGGGGGTAGGTACTATTTGTTATTCCCTTTACAGGTGAGGAAACTGAGGCTTTATATGTCATCTCCTATCTTCACCACAACCCTGTCTTGTGGGTGCTAGCATTATCCTTGTTTTGCATATGAGGAGACTGAAGCAGACAGGTTAAGGTGTGCATCCTGCCTCTCTCCCCCTGCCTTCCACCTGCAGATTTGGGAATCGAGTCAACATTGTTGCCGTTCAGTTGTTCTGGTCGTGTCCAACTCTTCAGGATCCCATTTGGGGTTTTCTTGGCAAAGATACTAGAATTTGCCATTTCCTTCTCCAGCTCATTTTACCTATGAGGAAATTGAGGCAAAAAGAGTTAGGTGACTTGCCCAGGGTCACACAACTAGTAAGTGTCTGAGGCTGGATTTGAACTCACAGAAATGAGTTGTCCTGGGTTCAAGCCCAGCGCTTTATGCACTAACGGCACTGCCTAGCCGCCCTCAAGTCAGTCCATTAATTGTCTTACAACTCTATTTAACCATCACTGGGACTTCCTTAATCAAAGATCTCCTTCATGTGAGTTCCCCTACTAGAGTGCAGACTCCTTGAGGGCAGGGATTGTCTTGCTCTTTGAATTTGTTTCCCTAGTGCTTAACACAGCGCCTGGCACACGGTAACTGTGTAATCAGTGCTTTCTCATTTACTCCTTCATGAATTCATTCATTCATAAGACCTGTGAGTGATTTCCCTAGTGTGGACATTCCCTCCATCACTAGTGGCCATGACAACTATGGTGCCTTAGTAGGAGCTTCATCATTCTCAGGAGACAAAAACAGTTCCGTGATGGCAAGCCTCTCTGGATTTAGCTAGGCTGACCCTCAGACATAGGGAATTGAGGGGAGAGGGACCAAGTGATCATTGGAAGCCATTTCAGTTTAATAGGACAACAACAAAAAACCCCATATATTAAGTGCCTAGTATGTGCCAGCCACAGTGTGAAGTCCTGGGAGACAAAGACAGACCTCAAAAGAAAACCCTTCCATGTTCTCTACTGAGGAAAAAAACAACATATACAGAGAAAAATAAATACAAAATATATACAAAGTGCCAGCTGCATCCTGAAATGCTCTGGCATAATAAACACTCAAACAGTCAATCAATTGGCATTTATTAAGCACCTACTATGTGCCAGGCACTGTGTTAAGCACTGGGAGTACAAAGAGAGGCAGAAGACATTTATATAGTTTAATGACATTTATATAGTTCCTTACAAGGAACAAAATACTTTAAATATGTCATCTCACTTGAACCTCATAACAACCCTGGGAGATAAGTAATCCAACATTTTTATCCCCAACTCTGGGTAGTATTGCCATTCAAAAAACCACAACAGCCCTGGGCAGTAGATACTTTAGCTAATGTTATCTCTATCTTAATATAAATGAGGAAATGGGGGCTCTGAAGTTTAATTAACTTGCATTCAGGCAGTATCTGAGGCAGAATTTGAACCCAGATCTCTCCTGATTCCAGGCCCAGCACTCTCTTCCTACTATATCAGTCTGTTTTTAAATATCTTAAGGAGATTTTTATTTTATTAGTGAGTCTTACTTTCGCTAATGCTGATCACAATCCCCCTTTGATTTAGTCTTAAAGACCTATAGATTAAAAAAATCTTGTTACCCTCTGGTCAGCCCAGTGATGGGACTGTCTGACCTCAGTTAAGCTGGTCCTTGGACAACAGACACACAGTCTAGGTAAGGTACAGACTCAAAGCCTCTCTAGCATGGGAGAATGTCCCAGTGTCTGTATTCATGCCTGTGCACAGGAGTGCTCTCGCACCACACCTCCACCTCGCAAAATCTTTCTCTTCAAGGTACTGTTCCAGGGTCCTGTCCTACATGAGACATGTCCTCATCCCCTCAGTTATTAGATGGATAGATACATAGATATATGGGTGGATGGTTATTTAGTGAGATAGATAGATAGATAGATAGATAGATAGATAGATAGATAGAAAGATAGATAGACAGATAGATACATAGATACATAGGGATACATAGATTATGAATAGTTATGAGATAGATGGATGGATGGATGGATGAATGGATGGATGGATGGACGGATGGATGGATGGATGGATAGCTCTTTATTGAGATAGATTGGTAGATAGATAGATAGACAGATGGATGGATGGATACATAGGGATACATAGATGGATGGAGAGTTAGTGAGAGATAAACAGATAGATGATGGATGGATGGATGGATACATGGATGGATGAATGAATGGATAGATAGATAGATAGATGGATCAATACATAGATGGATGGATGGATAGATAAATACATACAGGGTGTTCCTAAAGTCTGGACACATAGGCAAAAATGCATATTTTTAAAGAAATGAAATGAATGAAATTTTAAACAATACTTTATTTGATTGGAATATTAACAAATAACACCTTCAATATAATTTCCATCATTTGTGATGCAAAGGTTGATGCACTTTGCAAGATTCACCTGACCTTGACGCAATAACTCCACATTGCTCTCAGTTTTCCTGCGTGACCAGACTTTAGGGACACCCTGTACATGGATTCATACAACAACAGTAATGCTAAGTGGTGGACACGCCAATACAAAAACAATCTCTACCCTAAAGGAGTTTATTTTCCCATGAGACAAGACAACACATAAAGAAAGGGGATCTAGGGAGGGAGGAGGGGTCCCCTTGAAGGCGCTAGGAAGCCAGGAGCGATGGGAGCCTGGCTAGGTGTACTCAATGGCATTCCAGGTTAGGGACTCCTCAACCCTGGGTCTGGGTCTCCAGGACTGGTCCAAAGACTGACTCAGGCTGAGAGCAGAATGAGCATGGTCAGGTGTTCTTGGTCCCGGGGTCACTTCCTGTGTGTTTGATATGGACTTCTCTGTGAACTGTGATTTCCTCTAATAGAAAGTAAACACTTCGCAGGCAGGGACTGGTTTGTTTGTACACAGGATGGTGGTGTTGAATTGAACAGAGCGTGACTGCTTGGGATGAGTTCGCTTCCCCACTCCTGCCACCCCAACAGATACATCCCTAAGACATCTATTTCTAGGGACCAGAATAACAAGCACATCTGAAGCAGGTCTGTCTGCAGGGAGGCATGAGATGGAAGGGGGAGAGACTGTCTCATGACGATGCCACGGTGAACCTCCCTTTCCCTGTCCTCCCACCAGCCTCCTCCCGGCTTGGCTCGCCTCCTTCCCCCATCTTCCCGATTCATTAGTGGGAACAAAAGGATGCTCCTAACAACTCTTCTTTCTATTCACCAGGCCTGTCTGCCTGGGAATGGGAGCATCCCCTTCTTTTCTGGCTCTCTCATTATCTAATTCTCTACCCTACAATTATCAGTTCCTAAGTGATATATTATCCTGGAAGCTGCCCTGTCCCAGATGCTCCACGGTGCTGGGGGCTGGGGTTGTCTTTGAATTTGCCCATAGGATGCCAACCCTAGGCTGCGGCACATCAAGGGTGGCCATGTGCCCCCTCTCCTGCTGACTTCTGCTTTACCCTTAAGATTGAACTCCCGGAACTGGCTGGCACCCAAGTCTGCCACTGGAGAATCCTAGAACCAACCCCACCCCCACTCACCCCAAGAATACACACACAACCTTTTTATTTAGAGATCATAATTATTAATAATAATAAGGCCTACCATAGGTAAGAGGCAGAATGGAATAGAGTATAGAGTCAGAGAGTCCTGGGTTCAAGTCTTGCCTCTGACACTTACCAGCTGTATACCCCTGGGCAAGCCTCAGACGACACCCTGAGGCTTTTCTCCTAAGCCACAGCTGGGCCAGCCCTACATGGGGAGGTAGAATTCCTTAAACCAGTGAAATCTGAGGTCCTTCCACATCAGCCCAAGAAGTTCTTCTAGTGCCCCACCCCCACCATCCCCACACACCCTTGAAACTACCTTGACTTTATGGACTTTTTATTCACCCGTGGACACATTGTTTTCTCCCAATAGAATGAAAGATCCCTGAAGGCAGGATCTTCTTTTACTTTTGTCTTTGTAGCCCAAGCACCCAGTGAAGTACCAGGTATGCAGTAGGGGCTTAATACATGCTTGTTGACTTGGATTGAATGTTTGAATATACAAGGCTCTGGGTTAGTTTCTGGGAAACAAAAAGATAGAATAAGACCTAGTTTTATGCCATCCTTCAGGAGTTTACATCTAGCAAGGGGCATAAGAAATCTACACAAACCGTGATAAACGAGCAGGATGTGATTAGTGCAAAGGCTCATGGAACATTAGAACAGGAAGAGTCCTTGGAACCCACAGAGCCCAACCCCATCACTTGCCTAATCAATCACAAGCATTTATCATTCAAGAGCCTACTATGCGCCAATCACTCTTCTATGAGCACCCAATGTTGCTAAGTCATTTTTCAATCATGTCTGACTTTCCATGAGCCCATCTGGGGTTTTCTTGGCAAAGATAGTGGAGTAGTTTGCCATTTCCTTCTCCTGCTTGTTTTACAGTTGGGGAAACTGAGGCAAACAGGGTGAAGTGACTTGCCCAGGGTCACACAGCCAGTAAGTGTCTGAGGCTGGATTTGAACTCAGGTCTTCCTGACTCCAGGGCAGGCATCCTAGCCACTGTGCCACCTATCTGTCCACCCGTGTGTGTACGTGTGTGTATACACACATATACATATATACACATGTGTATATACACATGTGTATGTGTGTATGTATGTATCTAGGTCTAGGTCTAGGTCTAGGTCTAGATCTAGATGTAGGTCTAGGTATAGGGACAGGTATAGGTATAGGTGCAGGTATTCACACCCTGTATTTGTGACTGCATTGTATATCAGATAAAGAACTGGCCTGGGTTTCAGGAAGATTTAGGTTCAAATCCTCGCTCTGACAGGCTAACTTTGGGATGCTGGGCACTCACTAAATCAAGACTAAAACCTGCAGAAAAGGTGCCAGCCATTGGTAGAGAGTTCCCAACTGCAATAAAATCATGGGTCAGGTAAAAAATATTTGTATACCAGGTGTCCCAAAAGTCTTAGTGCAGTTTTAAACTTTGATAACTTAAAAGCTTTTAGTCATTTTAAACTACACTAAGATTTTTGGGAAACCCCATGTGTCTATAAATAAATAAATTTGTATAAATATATACTATATTTTATATGGGTCATTATGTTTATATTATTAACATATTGTATACGCTATGTTCATTTATATATAATATTTACTTTGTCTCCTATATTTACTTATCTGTGAACATATTCTATCTTTCCCAGGAAAATATAAGCTCTTTGAGGGCAGGAAAAACATCTTCTTTTTCTGTGTATCTCCCCTCTGCCCCCAGTAAATGCCTTGTGATAACAGCTCACATAACAGTCTGAGCTGCTTTCAGGTTTCCTTACAACAGTGCTACAAGGAGGTGGTATTTCTAGATTATGTATTTCTAGATTACACCCATTTCACAGCCCCACCATTGAATATTTCTACATTGCACCCATTTCACAGCTCTGCCATTGAGTATTTCTAGATTATGCCCATTTTACAGATCCACCAATCAACCAGAAAGCATTTACTCAGTGCCAGGTGAGGATCCAAGGAGCAAGGGGGAAATCTTAGAGGCCAGGAAGTCCAAACCCCTCTTTTACAGATGGGGAAACTGAGTCCCAGAGAAGTTACTTAACTCAGTCAGGCATCCAGAAACTAGACAGAATATTTGGAATTCGAGAATTTGAATAAGATGCTGAGAGATTTTAAAGACTTGCTTAAAGTCACACAGGCATAGTGCTGGGTTTAGCATTCAAACCTAGGTCTCTAGACTCCAAGCCTAATCTCTTGAATCTTGTTGTTTGTGATTTTATTTTGTTTTTATTGCTTTCATTTTTACATCTCATTCAGTTCTGAAGCTTCTGCAGGGAGCCTTTCCAGGTCCCCCTGCCCCCAAATATACCCAATTATTCCCACGTTTTCTCCCCATTGGAATGTTAGCTCCTTGAGGGCAGGGCTATTTTTTTCTTTCTTTGTACACTCAGCGCTTAGCGCAGTCCCTAACATATATTAAGCACTTAATAATTGCTTGTAGACTGACTGACTGACCAGCCACCTCTCCACCCCAGTGAATCATCCTGACCACAGGGGTACTTAACCTTTTTTGTGGGTCATGAATGCCTTCTCTGATCTGGTAAAACCTATGCACTCCTACTCAGATCAAGTCATCAAGCATATTTATGAAGCCCCTACTATGTACCAGGCACTATGTGAAATGCTTGAGGCACAAAGAAAAAGTAAAAACAGTTTTTGCCCTCAACAAGCTCCCAATCTAATGGAGGGGGAGGGGATGTGCAAACAGCTTCGTATAAACAAAATATATACAGTATAACTGGATATCCTCTACAAGAAAAGGCATCAGTATTTAGCTCATGGGGAAAAGGCTTCTTGTAGATGGTACAATTTTAACTGAGACTTGAACACATTCAAACCAGAAGGCAGAGGCGAGGATTGAGAGAATTCCAGACACAAGGCACAGCTGGTGAAAATTGGAGCAGTGGGGGTGAGGAGATGGAGTGTCTGTCGAAAGGAGTAGCAGGAAAGGGAGTAAGGTATAGGAAGACTGGAAATGGAGGAAGGAGTCAGGCTTTTAGAAGCTGAGTTAGAAGCTGAAGAAAGGATTTTATATTTGGTCCTGGAGGCAACAGGAAACCACTAGATTTTATCGAGTAGGGGGTGTGACACGGTCAGATTTGCGCCTTAGAAAGATCACTATTGGTAAGAATTGCTCTCAGAATAGGGTTTTTTCAAATGCATAAAATAAAATACATAGGATTATGGTGGAAAACAATTATATTAAAATAGTCATCAAAATGTTTTCATAAAACCAAGTTCTTGGAGCCCAAGTTAAGGACCCCTGTAGTGCCTGCAATAAAGTTTTTAAAGGAGGGGAGAGGAAGCAGTTCAGTAAAACCAACCTATAAGAAGACCAAGACTGTTAGTATTTACTATATTCAAGCATTTAGTAAGTGCCTGGCGCATAGTAGGCTCTTAATAAATGTTGATTGATTGATAGATTCCCTACCTCCCCAATGAAGGCAGGTAAGTACATTTTCCCAGCTTCTCCTGGTGATGAAACTTGGCCACCAGAATCACCCAGCATCTAATTTCATCTTTTTTTGTTCTTTCCAATGATGTTGTTGGCATCCTTGTATCATTGTGTCATCTTCGTTCTCAGCATCGGTTCATAGAAGTCTTCCCACTCTTCTCTAAATTCATCACATTCATCAGGTTTTATTTTTCCTTTGGCAGCACCATTACACTCATGGACCATGATTTGTTTAGCCACCCTCCAGTCTATGGGCATCAACCCTGTGTCCGATCCTTCGCTATCACAGGAAATGCTGCTCTGAATATTTCTGTCTTTGACTTCCTTGGAGTATATGCCCAGCAGTGGGATCTCAGAGTCAAAGAGTATGGACATTTTAGTCACTTGCCTTTCTGGTATACAGTAGGTATATAATTAATGTTTGTTGAATGATCAGTTAACCTTATTATAGGAACAATTTGCCATGGTTCAGTGAAGATGTGGAGAGGTGTATGCAGAAGTTGCGTACAAAGCTGAGTGCACCTGGCTAGAGGATACCTAAGTAAGATGATCATAAGATCCAGAGACAGAAGGAAAGAGTAAGCATTTATTAAGCACCTACTGTGTGCTAGGCACTGTGCTAAGCACTTTTCAAATATTATCTCTTTTGATCCTTACAACAGCCCTGCAAGGTAGGTGCTATTATTATCACCCCTACCTTACAGCTGAGGAAACAGGCAGACAGAAATTAAGTCATTTGCCCTGGGTCTCACAGCTAGTAAATGTCAGTGGCTAGATTTGAACTCAGGTTTTCCTAACTCCAGGCCCAACACTTGATCTGCTTCACACTTAGCTGCCTCAGGGGTCCTCTAGACTAGCCCTTTTACAGATGTGGAAACTGAGGCCCAGAGACAGGAATTGTATTGCCCAAGTTTACATGTTTACAAAGTAGCAGAGTTAAATCTTGAACCCAGGCCTTTTGACCCCGGGCCACTGTTTGTGAATATATAGGGCTATAAACAGCCCTGAGGTCTAGGTGTGATTGTGCATATATAAAAAATACATGAGTGAGTAGTACAGTTGAGCACATGTGTAGCAAAGCCATAAGTAGGGTAGTGCCAACGGAACTTTGCCCTAGGGTGCCACCATTCCTGGGGGAACACTTCTCATAGCCATGACTCTCATTCTCTTAGGGCACACAATCCCTCCCAACCCCACTAGAGTCAGGCCACTCTCTTCTCCTGTGCATCTCCTCCCACAGTCAAACCATCCTTTATGCTACCGCCATAGCCCCCACATCCCCAAACGAATGTGTTCTAAGCGCAGCTCACAAGGTCGTATATCTAGAACTTGAAGGGTCCTTAGAGTTCTTCTAGTCCAACTCCCTTTTGTTATGGAGGCAAAGAAAAGGGATTTGTCCGAGATTGTGATGCTAGTTAAATGTCAGAGTTAGGATTCAAACCCAGGTCTCTGGCCATGGGTTAGTGAGGCTGTGGTAGACAGGCTAAAGATCTAAGTGTACCCAGGCTAGAGAAATATCTAAGGGCAATCCTAGTGTCTAGAGCTGGAGGAGACCCCCGAGGTCCTCTAGTCCAACCCCATCATTTTACCGGTGAAGAAACTGAGACCCAGAGATAAGAAGGTTACAGTGATAGACCATGGGCAGCTAGGTGTCACAGGGGACAGAGAACCAGGCCTAGAGTTAAGCCATCTTCCCGAGTTCAAATCTGGCCTCAAGACACTTACTAGCTGTGTGACCCTGGGCAAGTCACTTAACCCTGTTTGCCTCAGTTTCCCCATCTGTAAAAAATGAACTAGAGAAAGAAATGGCCAACCACTCCAGTATCTTTGCCAAGAAAATAGCAAATGGGGTCATGGAGAGTGGGACACGATTGAAAAAACAGCTGACTGAACCCAGTGAAAGATGAGGGAGTATAGGACTCTAGAGGGAGAGCTGACTTTGGAGATCATCTGGTCCTGTTTGAACCCAGGCCCTTGGGCCCTGCCAGTTCAGCCTAGTTTGGGCACTGAAATATAGCATAACCACACAGCATGTGCATGGTGTCAGCCACACACCCCGCTTTTGTTGGGCCAAGGGGATCTATGAGTGTTATGTGTGCCCCTTAGGAGGCGTGAGTGTGAGTGTGAGCACAGGCGTGAGTATGTGTGTGTATGTGTGTGGACAGTGTGTGCGTGACAGTGTGCAGTAGGTGTGTGTACAGTACGCCATGTGTTTGGATATCAGGAGTTGGGGATGTTTAGTAATTAAATCCCTTTTCATCCTTCTGCACCTGTCTCCTTCTGAAAGCTGAGAGAACAGACGTCAGCCGGGACAAGGGCTGGATTGAATGGAGGCAATTCTGAAATATTTATTAGCTCGCGACTCCACTCAATGGAGGGGAAGGAATGCCAACTAATCTGCCCAGCAGTGCTCTGAACGGGGGCATTTTTCAACAGTGACTTATTATATTTCAGCTACTGTCTACTTTGTCAAAAATGGTATCGTTTTAATCTGTGTCTGGGCAAGCTTGTTGGGTTTTGCTTTTTGTTTTTTTTTTCTAAAGTGCCATGGGCCCTCCGGACACTTGCTCCCCACTCTTGCTACTCCCCCCTTCCCCTCATCAGATCCCTGGGCTTCTCCTTTCCTTTCTCAACATTGGCCAAGCATGGATGCCTCCTGGGACAGGGAGAAGTAGCCCCAGGGGTGGTAGAAGGCCCTGAGGAAACAGGGGAGATTCCAAGCCTTCCAGTTTCATGAGGCCTGATATGTTCCCCCCCCTACCATCTCAGGGCCCAGGGTGTCTGGGCAAGGACAGTTTCAGACACATACCCCTTAGGCAGGCACAGAGTAGGTCAGTAGAAGGAAAAGAAAGAAGGAAGGAGTGGGGTCCTAGGAGGGGTTACTGGTGTGACTTTGAGTACTTCAATTTATCTGTATAATGGGGAAATGTGTGTGTGGGGGGGGGAACCAACTAGAAGTTCCCTGAAGTTCTAAATTTTTGGAGTAGTTAAGAATCAACCAACCAGATTTTCTTCCTTTTCTTAAAAAATTGTTATATGGAATGGCTCTCTTTACGGGGGGAAGGGGAAGGAATATAGGGGAAACTGAGGTGATATAAAAATATTAATAAAATTCATTTTTAAAAAAGAATCAATCAACTAACAAACATTTATTAGGTGCCAAATATGTGCCAAGCACTGTGCCAAAGCCCAGGGAGACAAAGACAGAGATGAGACAGACCCTGCCCTCAAAGAGCTTCCAAACTAATGGAAAAGCCAATTGGCCATGTTAATGGATGGGACTGGTGAGACACTGATCTTCGTACTAGCAGGGGAAGGGTCTGGTGGCTGCCTCCATCAGCCACTCCATAAAGATTCCCCTACCCTGGCATATCAGCCCCTGGAAGCATGAGTTGCAGCTACATTGGAGGGCCCTTGAGGGCAGGCTGATCATAGAAGAGCTCCCTAGAGATGAACAGAGTCTGGGGAGAAAGAGTACTGAGTTTAGAGTTAGGAGAGGTCTTGGTTTGAAGTCAGTCTTAGTAACTGTGGGACCCTGGGCAAGTCACATAACCACCCTCTGTTAGAATATGAGGTCCCTGAGAACAAGGACTCTCTTGCTTTTTCTATTTGTATTCCCTAGCACTTAGCATAGTGTTTGGCACACAGGAAGTGCTTAATAAATGTTTTTTTCATTCATTCATTTTTGCCCTTCTGAGCCTCAGTTTTCTGACCCATAAAATGAGTATAGTGATCTTTATATTTGCCTACCTATCAGAGTGTTTTTTGAGGAAATTACTTTGGAAACCATAAGGTGTTAAAGAGATGAGTTATTATCATAAGCAATAACATTATTAAGAGACAGGTTGGTATAGTGAATAAGGATCCAGGAAGACCTGGGTCCATATTCTACCCCAGACATGTACCAGTGGTATGACTTTGGGCATACAAGTCACCTAACTTCTCAGTGCTCTGGGCAACTCTAAGACTATAAGTTCCTGATGACTTGATGATCTACATTGTTAGAAAGAGTTTTCACACTGGGAGTTTCCTGGGTGGATGAAATCACAGGTCCAGACCAAATATAGACATATACATATGCATAGAGGTCCAGACCAAATGTATACATGTGCATAGATATACTACTGTCCCAATATATACATTTGTGTGTAGGCAGACATAGACATAGATATAGACACAGTCATAGACATAGACATTGATATAGACATAGACACAGACACAGACACAGACAGACATAGAGATAGAGACATATGTAAATGTAGGCAGACACAGATACAAATCCTATCAACCTCAAGTTCCAATCTCTAACAAGAAGACATTCTCAAACCCAAATTTTTGGACCAAGGGTCACTGGGAAAGATACCATGCTTGGGGGTCCAAAGTCTCTGTGGATTTAAGGCATAGAGTCTCTAGGCCTTTCTACCGACCATACTGCTTGATACTTCTGTCTCCATAGGAGCAAGATCCAGAACCTGGTTCCACAGGATCCATGGATAGATTTCATGGAGTCCTTGAACTTGAATTTTTAAAAAGATTTTGATAACCCTACTTTATTACGATTGGCTTCCTTTGTAGTCTCATATATTTTATTTTATACATTTGAAACTATTGTTCTGAGAAGGAGTCCTTAGACTTCACCAGACACTGGTCAAAGGGGTCTAGGACACACAAAACAGTTACGAATCCTGCCATGTAGTATCAGGATTTCTTGGGTCCCTGTGCTAACCACTGTATGGGGGCTCACTTTACTGTCATACATATACCATCCACTATCCCAGAGGGATCCCAAAGCAACTTACCTCCTCTAGCTCCTTCATAGCTCCCTGATACATGGAGATCCAATGCATTGTCACCTCCTGCTTTCCTAGATAGTATAGTGTCTTGGGAAGAATACTTACTTTGAAGTTAGAAAGACCTGGGTACAAATCCCAGTTCTGTAAGTTCCTGATGACTTGCTGATTTGCATTTTTCACACTAGAAGTTCCCTGAGTGGATGGAATCACAGATCTAGACTGAATATATACATTCATACATATATATATACAAACATGAACATATAGAAAAAGACATGTGGCTATAGATGTAGATACAGATTTAGGCATAAATGTAGATATGGACATAGATATAAATTAAATGAAGACATAGGCACAGATGCAGAAATAAATTTTAACATAAATATAGACACAGACATAGATATAGATGTAGCTATAGTGATAGAAATGGATGTAAACATAGATATAAATGTGGATAAAGACATAGACATAGATATAGACATAGATGTAGTCATAGACATAAATGTAGATAAAGACATACACGTAGATATAGATGTATATGTAGTCATAGACATAGACATAAATGTAGGTAATGACATTGACATAGATATAGACATAGATGTAGTCATAGACATAGACATAAATGTAGATAGAGACATAGGTATAGATATAGATGTAGTCATAGGCATAAATATAGATAAAGACATAGATATAGGTGTAGATGTAGTCATAGATATAGACATAAATGTAGATAATTACATAGACATAGATGTAGTCATAGACAGACATAAATGTAGATAGAGACATAAATATAGATGTAGATGTAGTCATAGACTTAAATGTAGATAAAGACGTAGATATAGGTGTAGATGTAGTCATAATCACAGACATAAATGTAGATAAAGACATAGACATAGATGTAGTCATAGACATAGACATAAATGTGTATAAAGACATAGATGTAGTCGTAGACATAGACATCAATGTAGATAAAGACATATATAGATGTAGATGTAGTCATAGACATAGACATTAATGTAGATAAAAACATAGATATAGACATAGAAACACATGTAGACATAAAGGTAGATGTAGATATAGACTGTAGACTAATACAAACACAGACAAAGACGCAGGCATAGATTCTAGTGACCCCAAGTTCCAATCTCCAATAAGATGTTCTCAGAGTCCAGTCTTCCCAGGATGCAGGCAAAAAAAATGAGACCAGATACCCTTCTCTTTTCCCCCTTCCTTTCCAAGCATTCTCTCCTTGTGCACCCCTTTAAGACTATACATTACAAAGGCATTGTTCCTTATGGGGTGTTTGCTATATAAATGAAATCACAGATTTGGTCTAAAATTGAGAGTCTATGGTGCTGATTGGGGCCTTTCTTACTGGGACTTGAGGGTGCAAACTCTCCCCTCCAGGGCAGCGGGTCTATATCTGGAGGGGCCAAGTCGGGGCCCTGTTCAGTGGACCACTTTGTAAGGGAGCCTGTGCACTGGCCTGCGGTGTGATGTGTGACCTCTGAGGGATAATTAGTTGCCTTGGTCAGCTCCAGGAAGGGCATCGTCCCCAAGCAACAAAGTACAAAGCCCTACAGAGTTCTTCTATCATCTCCCTTCAGGCAGAAAGACTGACAGAAAAACAAGCAAGTTGGGAAGTAGCAGCTAAGGAACTCCCCAAGTAATGAGGATGATGCTGATGTGGGTGATGGTGGCAGTAATTATTACTCATATTTACAAAGCTTTCCTTAAAGACCTTAAAATGCTTTCATAGCAATGTTCTCATTTGTTCTGCAAACACCCAGGTGAGACACACAGGGGGCAGGGCTTCTGAGATGATTGCCATTTTGCAGACAGAAAAACTGAGAATCAGTGAGCTAATTGGTTTGTCCAAGATCAGCCCGTAGTGTCCCCGCCTTGGTGCTGTCACTAATCTCAGCTGCCAAATGGCCAGAGGGATAGTGGGGAGCCAGTGTGGCCAAGGAAAGAACATTGACTTTACAATCAGAGGACATCACTTCATATCTTGTATCTGACTCTAATTCCCTGTGTGAACCTGGGTCTCAGTTTTCTCATCTTTAAAATGGCCTCTATGTATCTCTAGATACATAGATACTCTAGGTTTGATCCTGCATTGTCCCTTAGTGCCAATGTGACTTTAGGTGAACTGCTTGCTTTTTCATGGCTTTCCATTGGCTCTTTGATCACCTGAGAAGTCTGGACTAGAATTTATAGTGTCTTCTGGTTCTAGGGACTATGATTCCTCCTGGCAATTTTGAATGTCCACTGACTCTCATCTCTGGAGTCTTGATCCCACAGGGCCAAGGGCCCTGGCTCCTGCCTAGACTCCTCCACTGCAGCAAAGCACAGATCGCCCCTTTTCCCCTCCTCCCCCACTCTGATATCCTGATCCCCCTGGAGCTCGGCTTCTTCATGGTTTGGCCTGCTGCATCATGCCCAGTGAGTAATTAGACACGGCCCCCAGGGACAGCAAATGCATTAAAAAGGGACGCCGCTCACCAGAAGCCAAAAAGCTGTTATTGTTTTCCACAGGGCCACAAAGCTGGTGATGTTCTCAGACCCCAGTCTTTCCCAGAATGCAGGCAGAAATGGGACTGGAGACCCGGGGCGGGGGGGTGGGAGGGGGTAGGGAGGGGGCCAGGGCAGATGCCCTTCTCTTTTCTCCCTCCTTGTCTGAGCATCCTTTCCCGGGCCCTCTCCGTAGGTCTCATCCTCAGGGCTGGGCTCAGTTGAAATCATCATCATAACTGGGAAGCCACTGGTCTCTGTCTAATTGGTCCCTGGCTTCCCTGGGGAATAGGTCAAAGGGCTATGGCACCAGTTCTGTGGGGAGCCTCTGGATCAAGGGTCACTGCTTTGCTTGGGGGTCCAGAGTCTTTATGGATTTGAGGTAGAGGGTCTCCAGGCTTCCTTACCACCCCTCCCCAGTCTCTCTCCCTGATGTCTCTGTCGCCAAAAGGCAAGAATTCTGAACCTGGGATCCATGGACAGAATTCAGAGGATCCATGAATTTGAGTTTTAAAAAATATTTTCATAACTGTACTTTATTACAAGTGACTTCCTTGGCACTCATACATATTTTATTTTATGCATTTCAAACTATTATTCTGAGAAAGGGTCCATAGGCTTCACTGGTCTGCCAAAGGGGTCCGTGACAAAAAAAGTGGAGGATCCCTGCCATAAGTTATCAGTCATCAGGATTCCTTGGGTCCTTGCACTAACCGTTGTGTTGGGGCTCACTTTTCTGTGATGTACTCACCATCCACTATCCCAGAGGGATTCTGAAGCATCTCGCCTCCTCCAGCTCCCCTAGATCTCTCTGATACAAATAGCTCTTGGACTTCACTGCCTCCTGCTTTCCTAGACAGTATGTTTTAGTCATTTTCGTTTGTGTCTGACTCTTCATTACCCCTATTGAGGGGTTTCTTGGCAGAGACACTAGAGCGGTTTACCATTCCCTCTCCAGCTCATTTTACAAATGAGAAAACTGAGGCAAACAGGGTTAAGTGACTTGTCCAGGGTCACACAGCTAGTAAGTATCTGAGGTTGGATTTGAACTTAGGTCTTTGTGACTTCAGGCCTGGCACTCTCTCTGCTATACCACCTCACTGCTCTAGACAGTATAATATCCTATAATATTAGTTTTGACGTCAGAAGTCCTCAGTCCAAATCCCCATTCTATCTTGTCCTAGTTATGTGACCCTGGCTAAGTCACTTCCCCTCCATGGGCCTCAGTTTCCTAACTGGTAAAGTGATGGGGTTAACTAGACAGCCTTGGCTTCCCTCTCACACAGTATCACATCCTCCTCCAATCCACTCCCATCACCATTGCGGAAAGCCCCATGGCGCATGGCCATGAATAGAAAGCAGAATGAGGATAGCAATGCACTACCTGCCTCATAAGGCTGTGGTTAAGAAAGCTCTCGATAAATCTTAAAGCGTTTGTAATTATAGAATGTTTTATATTATTTGCAATAACATGTAATATCTGTAGGTATGATACAAGATCCCCATGTTCATAGAGTTTAGAGCTGGAAAGAAGCTGGTCCAAACTTGGCCCTGCACAAAAGTGGAAACTGAGTCCCAGAAGAGTGCCTTGCTGGAGGTCCCCCAGATATTCACTAGCAGAATTGGGATTTGACACCAGGGCTCCTGAGACCAGACTCTAGCGATTACACCATGCTGTCTCCTAGTCTTTCTTTCTTAATCTCAACCTTAATCCCCTCTCAGGGTTCCCCCAACATATCCTGTCTATATCTTGTTTGAACATAGTTGTTTGCATGTTGTCTTTCCCTATTAGACTGTGAGTTCTTTGAGAACAGGGACTGTTTGGGGGTGGGGGCGGGGATGGGGATTTGTATCCCCAGGGTTTGACATAGCACTCGGCACATAGTAGGTGCTTAATAAATGCTTGTTGACTTGTAAACTCTTTCAGGATAGGGAGCAGATCTTACCTGCCTTGGTGTCTTCCATAGAACCTAGCCAAACCCTCCCTCCCTGAAGTAGGTGGATACGTTTACTGTCATCACCAACATCCTCACCCTCCTCCACAGCCATTATCACCTCCCCCCTGCCCCATCAAGGATACCTGCTGCAGTGTTTCTCCAGGTGGGAGCTGGGGCTGGGCACTGAGCTGATCAGTTTACAAAGACACGTTCTCTTCCTTCTGGGGATATCCAACCTCTTTTTCATTTTCTTTTTTTTTTTTTGGAGGGGGAGGGATATTAAGCCATTTTGGAGGGCAGGGAGGAAATTCCCGACGTGGAAATTGGAGCTCAACAACTCCCTCGGAATACTTGGGATACTGTGAGGTTGAGTCAAGTCAAGTCAGTCGGTCAATAAGCATTTACTGAGCCCCTAATGTTTGCAGTGTGCTTCTACTGTAATAGGGAGACAACAAATAACAACTACATACAAGCAAGCTTTACGGAGGGGAAATTGGGATAATCCATGGAGGGAAGACACTAGGACAGGGGTGAGGCCTTCTGGATCCTTAAGTGCGGCCTTTTGATAGAATCCACCCCTGTATTCGGATTAAGGGGGATCAGGAAAGGCTTCCTGAAGAAGGTGGAATTTTGGCTGGGACTTGAAGGAGGTGGAAGTGGAGATGAGGAAGGGGAACATTCCAGGCCTGTGGGATAGGACTCTGGTGGTGATTGAGCAAGGACCTTATTTACTGGAGTTTGTTGAGCAAGAGGATAACACGGTTTTATTTTCCCTTTTGAAAAGATCCCTTTGACAGCTGAGTGGATGACGATCTGGAGAGGGAGAGACTAGAGGCAGGCAGACCCACCAGCAGCTGTCACAGTAATCAAGGCATGAGGTGATGAGGACTGGGGGCCGGTCCGAGGAGATAAGGGGGTGTATGCAAGAGATGTCACAAAGGTAAAGTCAACAGGCTTAGCAACAGATTGGAAACGGGTTGGGGTGTGAACGAGGCGTTGAGTCAACAAGCTTTTATTCAAGCGACCTATGTGCCAAGCATTGCGCTAAGCACCGAGAAAGACAGCTCCTGTCCTCAAGGAGCTTATCTTCTAAAGGGGGAAGACAATGCATAAAAAGGAGCTCAAAATGGCGGTGATGGGAAGAGATAAAGGTGGAGGCTTGGGAAAGAAGGCAACCTGGAGAGGAATGAAGATGTGGCTGGCCTGGGCATCTTCCTTAAAATACAGGTTTGGGGAGGAGCCAGCCAATCAGAGAGAGAGAGGCCTGAAGGGGTGGCCTGAGCCTCCAGGGTGAAGGGGGCAGAAGAGTTAGGAGGGTTAGGAGTGTTAAGTGACTTAACCAGAGTTCGGTGTCAAAGGCCACACTTCACGACTCAAAGTTCAACTCTCTGTCCTATGATCAACAAACCATATTATTGCATTTGAGGCTCTCACCCAAAACTTGTGTATTTTATATATGACCTCATATTGTTTCTGCCAACCCTCCTCCCATTAGAACATAAGCTCCCTGAATTTGAAGGACCGTCCACCTTTCCCCCATCGCCAATTTGTTTCTTTGTGTCTCTAGCACCAAACTACGTGCCTTCCTAGAGACCCAACCGGCAAGCTATTGCAACAGCCCGGCTGTGGGGTGATTGAGACTCTGACCCAGAGTGATGGTGGTGGTAGAGGACAGAAGAGGAGGCAGATGAGAGATGCTGGAGAGATAGAAAGGACAAGACTTGACAATCGATTGGCTAGATGGGGCGAGTGCCAAGGATGAGGAGAGGGTAGATAACACAGAAGCTGTGAGCCTGAGTGACTGGGGAATGGTGGTGTCCTCAATAGGAATAAGAAAGTTGGGGAAGGGGAAGGCTTGGGGGGAAAAGTAGGGAGGTCTGTGGTGGACATATTGGTTTGAGAAGTCTACAGGATAGGTGAACTCACATAGTACGTACAGTGCTGGCCCTGGAGTCAGGAGGGACTGAGTTCAAATCCAGCCTCAGATACTTACTAGCTGTGTGACCTTGGGCAAGTCTCTTAACACTATTTGCCTCAGTTTCCTCATCTGTAAAATGAGCTGGAGAAGGAAATGACAACCCATTATAGTATCTTTGCCAAGAAAAGCCCAAATGGGTCCACAGAGAATTAGATGTAACTGAAACAACTCAACAACCACAAAACAGGCTATTGTTTGAGGTATGTATTTCTCCTTCGTTCTCAAAAAGGACCATGACATCAGGGAAATGATGACATGACTTGCGGTTGCCTCTGATTTGAGTGAGGGCAGGCTATGCAAAGTCACCAGCCTCACTTTCTCCTCCAGAGCCATCTGGGTCCAGTGGCCTGATATTCACCAGGACAACTGGAGACGGCCCAGGATGCATTGGGAGACCCTGGCCCTTTCAGGCTAAGGTCTTTTCAGGTTCTCACTTTGAGTGAGGTCTGATGTAAGACTAGTTTGTGCTCAGGAGAAAGACCAGGCCTGGATATATTGATCTGGGAATCATTTGCCTAGAGTTGATCATTGACTCCATAGGAATTGAGGAGAACACCAAGAGTGAATAATAGTATAAAGGGAGAAGAAAAGAGAGCCCAGGACAGACTCTTGGGGAACACTCACTATAAGTGGGCCCTGGATGAACATCCAGAGAAGGAGAATGAGGAGGAGCAGCCAGACAGGTAGGAGGAGAACCTTTGTGGATTGATCCCTAAATTACACAGAACAGGCTCGTAATAAATGCTTTGTTGATCGATTGCATGCAGTAAGCCTCTAATAAATGCTGACTGACTGACTGAATACATAGATGCACTGGACCAACATGAGGAGAAATACCCCGGGTGATATCCCTGTGACACCCCACACACCAGTTATTCACTAGCTGTGTGTTTCTGGACATGCCATTTAATTTTGAAATGCTTTAGTTTCCTCAACTGTAAAATAAGGCTGGACTCCATCGATCTACCAATCTATAGGCATTTAGTAAGTGCCGACTATGTGCCAGGTGCTGGAGATGCAAATACCAAGAATGAAACAATCCCTCCTGGGAACGAAGTTAGAACTGACCGCCTCTAAAGTCTCTTCCAGTCCTAAGATTATGATGCAATCATCTTTTTTTCATTAAAAGAATGTCGAGGGTCAGTGAGTTGGTTTGGAGAGCAGGAAGGGTGTGTGGTGGGGGCCGGGGGAGGGGAGATGTGGGCATTCTTGCCCAGAGATGGAAGGAGGGGTCCTGAGTCCAGGCTCAGGCTGCTGGGGGATGGACAGGGGAGTGGGTGGCTGACAGCTCCCTCTCCCAGGTGGGCCTGGGAGCCCTCTGGAGGGGAAGGACATGGAAGAGGGGGGGGGTCAGACGGGCACCATCCCAGGGGCCTGGGTCTCTGCACAGGGAAGCAGAGGGAGTGGGCAGAGGCAGGGCCAGAGTCCAATGCCAGCCCTCTGGCACAGGCAGGCAGGCGCTGGGAGCAGTGGCCGGCCGGCGACCCCTTTAAGAGAGCCGGGGGCGGGCGGGCAGGCGGCCGCTCTTTGCTTGGTGAAACTGTTCAGTTTTAGGACAGGCCTGGGAGGGGGCAGAGGGAGGGAGGGCACACCTGTTGTGGAACTTGATAGAAGGCTTATTTATAAACGTTCAGAGCTCGGGATTCCTACAGGGCTGAAAAGGCTGCTGTCCACAAGGTGAAGGTCACTGAAATGCTTGTTTATAAAAGCCGTGGCAACTGGAGGAGCCATATCGGGGCAAAACGATGAAATTAACAAGCCATCTGAGGCGGGCATGGCCAGGGCATGGCACGGCCCGCCCCGGGCGCCGGGCATCCTAGCCAAGGCCACAGCCCTGCCTGCTGCCAGCACCCCACCCCCAGCCCAGGTTGTCTGTGTCCCAGAGCACAGAGCCCCCCAAACCTAGCACCCCACATCTGAGAGCCGCTGTTACCACCACGTTCCCACTGTAGGTGGTGCCTCCTCGTGCCCTTCTGTGAGCACCAATCACCATCCCAAGGGCTTTAACTGTCCCCCCAACCTCCCTTCAGGGACTGCTCCCCAAAATGTTCGTAGAGTGTGCAAGCTATTGGGATGTCTTTTTTAACTCTTTGAGGCTGGAGGAACAATTCCATCAGACACCAACCCCCTGTTCTTGGGAGGGGCATGGGGTGGGGATCCTTCCCCCACCCCCCACCAAACCCATCTCGCCGTTGAAATCCCCATTTCAGGAAAGCTCTGTTTTCCTCTGGTGACTGATAGCGGAACAGGTGGTCTCACAGTTAGCAAGTGTCAAATGAACCAGCCGGCTCAAAGTGGGCAGTTTGCGGCTCACTTTCTCAGTCTGAGGAGCACTTTGAGCCAATCTGTGGCCACCCCTTCACTCTTCACCAAGATGGCCCAGAGGGAAAGTGTGATCTCACCCCTCCGAGACACACACACACACACACACACACACACACACACACACACATATGCTAATGCACACATTAACCTAATTACACACACTCATAAGTTCACACTTAGATGGGCATTGAGCCAAAGGGGCATTGAGAAATACACACACATATACAAGCATATTTATGTTCACCCAAAATACCCACCCTTTAGTTTTCAATTCAAAGTAACATCTTTACTAAGAATCTGGTCTATACTGAGCCCTGTGGCTAGGTACTAAAGGGGCATTTCTGTGTGTGTGTGTGTGTGTGTGTGTGTGTGTGTGTGTGTGTGTCTGTCTCTCTGTCTCTGTCTCTCTCTTTCTCTCTCTCTTTCCTCTCTCACTCTCACTCACACCCTCTCTCACACACCTCTCTCTCTCTCTCTCTCTCTCTCTCTCTCTCTCTCTCTCTCTCTGTGTCTTTCCTAATTTACCATCTTCCCCCTCTCTAGGTCTCTGTCTCTCTGTCTCCATTTCTCTCAGTTCTGTTTCTCTCTGTCTCTGTGTCTCTGTCTGTCTCTGTCTCAGTCATAGTCTCCCTCTCCCATGTGCTCCAACATGCAAACACAGGCACACAAACATATGCTCAGTTTTCTTCCCAGATCATGAAATATGAGGCATATTCCTCATGTCATATCTATTTTCTCCCTCAACCTCATTGCGAGGAATTTTCAAGAGAGCTGAATTTCTGCTGGTCCACAGAGTTCTCCTGCATTAAAAGTTGCTCTTCAGCTGATGGGATGCTTCCTCTGTCCCTCTGCCCCTGTACACGCACACACTTACACACACAAAATACATACACAACACATATATACATGCACAGATACATATATACATACACACTTGCCCACATATATACACATTGCACACATAAACACATATATGCATTCGCACACATACATCTATATGGAAACACATGCTCATGAGCACACATACACAATATACATATACACATAGATATGCATATGTCTACAAACACACACATGCATGCATACACACATACAATCACACACACTCTTCTGCTAGTGTGTGGAACATGTTGGAGCTTGAAGCCTGGTTGATGGAGAGGAGGACGAAGTTATCATCTTCCTAACCCCCTTCCTATGTTCCTGTCACTTGGAGGCAAGACGTGGCAGAAACTAACCCCTCACTGAATCATGGAATCTGAGCAGGGAGAGACCTCTGAGGTCATCGAGCCAAGGCCACGCCTGCCTAAGAACCCCCTCAACAGCACCTCCAACAAGGGCCATCCAACCTCTGCATGGAGACCCTGTCCCCACCCCCACCTGCCCTGGGAAGGGTGCTCACCACTTTCAGGAGCCCCCTCCATTTCATTTTGGGGTGACTCTTGGTGATGAGGGAGTCTTCCCCTTATTTCTAGCCTAAATTTGCCTCTTTGTAAATGACCGCCCCCTTCCCGCCATTGCTCCGGAGTTGCCATCTGGCTCAAACAGAAGTCTAATCTCTTCCACACATCAGCCCTTCAGATACTTGTAGACAGCTCTCACAGGCACCCTAAGTCTTCTCTTCTTTAGGATCGCCATCTACAATGCCCCCGACCCTTTCTCATGTGGCTCGGACTCAAGGTCCCTAGTCAATCTGATATTCTAGCTTGACAGCGTTCTCGGAATTCAGACTCTTTCATCCACTGTGTTGGGCATCCCTCCTACACTGGTGATGCCTGTGGATTTGACAAGCACATCATAGCCTTGGTCCATGTCACTAATAAAAATATTAAATATCACAGGCCAGTCACAGATCCCTGGGGCACTCCGCTAAAGACCTAAGTTGACATGGAACCATTACTGAAAAGTCTTTAGATCTGGACATTCAACCAGTTTTTATTCCATCTAATTGTACTGTAATCTGGCCCACATCCTTTCGTCTTTTCCACGAGAAGAGTTTGAGATACGTGGTCAAATCCTTGGCTAATATACAGGTTAGCTCTGTCTGCAGAATTCCCTTAAATCTGCCAATTTAATAATCCTGTCCCAGAAAAAAGGTTAGTGTGGCGTGACTTAGTCTTGAGGAAGCCGTGCAAGTTCTCCGTGATCAGCACTACAGTTTCTAGATGTCCATTAGTCACTGAGCTGCCTCATAGTTCTAAGGCTTCGGGGAGAGGAGGAACTGTGATTTCTTCTGTATCACTATCATTGTCACCCATATGTGTCCAACCCTATGTACACCCCTCTCCTAAATTGGAGCCGGGGGGACCTGGGTTCAAATCTTGGTTCTACCTCTTGCTATCTGTGTGACCACGGGTCAGGTTACCTGCTGTAGCCCCATTTCTCTCATCTGCAAAATCATGATGATACTGTCACAACTGACCTCACAGGGTTCCCATGAGAATCAAATGAAATCATGGCGATAAAAGCTCTTGGCAAGTAAACCGTAAATGCTGAATAATTGTGATCTGTCAGTAACATTGATGGCATCTTTGTGTGTGTGTATGTGTGTGGTGGGCATTCATTAACAAAAAGAATTAAGTAATAGTTAATGTTCTATCTCCCTTCTTTACAGACGTGGTGGACTATGGCTGGGGGATAGTGCGTACACTACAGACGTAGCTGATTGGCTGGCTAATTTCGCTGATTTTTTTTGTTCTCTTTTTAAATTCTTTGGTACAAGTAGGGAAACACAGGTGATGTAAAAACAAAAGATATGAATGAAAATTTTAAAATAATAGCGATATACAGTGCTTCGAGATTTTTGAAGAGCTTTAAATACATAACCTCGTTTAAACCCCACAACAACCCTATGAGGTGGTTGCTATTATTAGCTCCATCTTACAAGTGGTAATGATGAGTCTCGGAGATGAGGTGATTTGCTACGATGGTGTGGCTAATAAGCCTCTGCGATGGGATTGGAATCCAGGGCTTCCCAACCCCCGGTCCTACAATCCACCTGCTAGACGAGGGACCCTTAACCTTTTTAGTGTCCTGGACCCCTTTGGCAGTCGATGTGGTGCAGCCTATGGGTCCCTCCTCTGAACAGTGTTTTTAAATGAATAAAATACAGTTATCCCTTCCACATGGCGACTTTCCCTGTCATTTGGTTTCAATATTAAATGGGAATTTTGGGGGACTTTTGCAGAAGCCACGGACAGTGTGCAAAGGCCAGCGGATCGTACCGAAAAAAGTTTAGAAACTCAAAAATGCACAAAATATAGGCAGAATATTGTATAGTATCAACATATTTTATCTTTTAATACAATAATAATTCAGACTTCTTCTCCGGTACAAAGAGAGGGCCAAAAATTTTTACGCAGATTTTCCAGATGGTGTGGGCATCGTGGCCCTAACCCCCGCAATGTGGAAGAGGTAACCGTAAAGTACATAGTATTACAAGGGAAACCAATTATACTGATTGTTGTCCAAATATTTAAAATAAAATTCAACCAAGCATGATGGTACATGCTTGGAATCCCAGACCCTGGGGAGGGAGACTAAGGATGGTAGATCTCTTGAGCTTAGCGTGGTGGGTGGACTAAGCCAATGGAGGGGCTACGCCTCTTGGCCCTGACATAACAATAACAAAAATAACGATACCAATCAATAAACGTTTATTTTTGCTTAGTCATGTCTGACTCTTCATCATCTCATTTGGGACTTTCTTGGCAAAGATACTGGAGTGGCTCGCCATTTCCTTCCCCAGCTCATTTTACAGATGAGAAAACTGAGGCAAGCAGGGCGAAGTGACTCGCCCAGGGTCACCCAGCTAGGAAGTGTCTGAGGCCGGATTTGAACTCAGAAAGTTCAAATGAAGATGAGTCTTCCTGACTCCAGGCCCGACCTAGGTGCCCCATTTATTAAACTCCTGCTGTATGCAAGGCACTGTGATAGACACTTTATAAATATTATCTTATTTGATCGTCACAACAACCCTGGAATACGGGTGTGTTACCATCCCCATTTTATTGATGAGGACACTGAAGCAGGCAGAGGTTAAGTGACTTGTCCAGGGTCACACAACAAATAAGTGTTTGAGGCCAGATTTGAACTCAGGTCTTCTGACTCCAAGTCCAGTAACTCCATCCATCATTTCACCTAGCTACCTCAGTACAACATGGTTTATCTACCAGAAATGAGGAGGGGTGGGCACCGGATGGTCTAGCAAAGAGATAGCTGAAATAAAGCAGGTCAGAATTCCCTTGACAAGCAGTAGTGGGATTGGGCTCCTGCATTTTCCCCAGATATAGAGGGACCCAGTCTTTCAAAAATAAATGTCAGGGTCCCCAGGGTAAGAACCTCCACACTTGGCCATGCTGGTTCTTAAAGGGGATTCACTAGTGAGAGTCAATGAGGCTGAAGATAGTTTATTCCCCTGAAGGATGTTGCATTTTCCAGGCACAGCCACGGAGACTAATGACGCACATTTGTATACTGCTTTAACGGTGGTAGGAGAACAATCTTCTCATGGAAGCCTTGTGAGGTGAGTAATGCAAGTACAGGAAACACTCTTGGGGAAGGGAATATTTTGTCTCTGGCTACACAGAAAGTGACAGAGTTGGAATTTGAACCCAGGACCGGTGACTTGAGGGCATATCAATCTCAGAATGTTTGATTCAACCTTGTATCCCTGTATCTTGAGAACCCCGAGATGCTTCCCCACCCTGATGACATCATAGGGTCTGTGGGGGGCGGGGGAGGTTTTCATGCAGCCACTCTAAGATAAGTTCTGTGCTAATAATAACCTCAGAGTCTGCACTGCATGGTGGGCTGAGGGGTGGCCTTGGAGGGAGGAAGACCTGGGTTGAAATCCTGCCTTGGAGTAGTTCTAGGCCCCAGGAAGCTCGTCAAGACTTTAAGCCGCAGCCCGGGGTTGTGGCCCATGCCTGTCATCCCCACGGCTGGGGAGGCTGAGGCTGGTGGATGCCTTGAGCTCCAGAGTTCTGCGCGGCAGTGGGCACCAGTATGGGCAGGCCCCAGGGAATGGGGCCCACCAGGCTGTCCATGGTGGGACAAACTGGCCAGGGTCAGAAATAGGTCAGGTCAAAGCTCCAGCCTCCATCGCCCATGAGAGGCCACTGACTTCCAGCCTGGACAAGATGGAGAATGTAGGGGATTTCCTCACTGATGGTGAAGCTGTGAGGCTAGACGGAATAAGTACAAACAAGAACATTGATTTCATCCAAATTATTGAGGCCTGAGTATGGCTCAGGACCAGGAGTCCTGTCAACCGCCTGGTTACCCTGCTCACTTCAAGCCACAGATGATGGGCCTATCTCACATCCCTTCCCGTCCCCCTTATCCAGACCAGCCTCACCCCAGAGTACACTGGGCAGAAAGTGGATTTGGGGCGGGAAAACCTGGTTCCAATCCCGACTCTGCCTCTTACAGGACCAGCTGGATTTGGGGCTTTTAAGTTTCCTTCTCTGTAAAAAGAGAGGACTGAGCTAGATCAGAGGTGTCACATGCTGACAAGCAGCACTTCTGAGGGCTGCCCAAACCAGATGAAAATGTAATTGGGAAATATTTAATGAAATAAGTAAAAGTACAATAGTGCACAGATAATGTCAATTTGTGGTTTTCTAAGTCAAGCCAGGAATCCTAATATGTAATTTAGTGACCCCTATTTTTGTTTACAAGCAGCTAGGTGGCTCAGTGGATAGGGTGCTGGGCCTGGAGTCAGGAAGACTCATCTCCCTGAGCTCAAATCTGGTCTCAGACACTTCCTAGCTGTGTGACCCCGGGGCAAGTCACTTTACCTTGTTTGCCTCAGTTTCCTCATCTGGAAAATGAGCTGGAGAAGGAAGTGGCAAAATGCTGCAGTATGTTTCCCAAGAAAACCCCAAATGGGGTCACAAAGTCAGATAAAATTGAAAAAAATGACCGAACAAAATTGCTATTTGAGTTTGACACCACTGGACTAGGTGATCTCTAAAGCCCCTCCCACCTCTGACCTTCTGTGTTCCTTGGTTTCTTCTACCTCTGAAGTTCTATATTCTAAGACCTCTCCCAATTATAATAGTCTTTGTTTTAATATTTTTATGTCCTAAGATCCTCTCAATTTCTAATATTCTATGTTCTAAAGGCCCTCCCAGCTCTGACATTTTGTGTTGTAATAAGGTCCTTTCCATCTTTGAAAATGTTTCCTAAGATCTCTTCCAGCTCTGATATTTTATGTTTGAATTTTCTGAGATCCCTTCAAGTTCCAATATTCTACAATAGACATTTCTATGTTTTAAGGCCTCTTCCATTTCTGAAACTTTGTGTTCCAAGGTGTCTTCCAATTCCGATGATCTATTTTCTAACTTATTATGTTCTAAGAACCCCTTGAGGTCTAAATATTCTGTGTCCTATGGTCCCTCTCAGTTCTTCTGATGTTCTAAGTTCTAACATTCTATTTTCTAAGACCCCCTCCCAGTTTTAATAGTCTATGTTCTAAAGTCCATTAGCGCCAACATCTTATATTTTAAGGCCCTTTCCATTCTGAATATCCATTCTCAAATTCTATGTTCCAAGGTCCCTCCCATCTCTAACAGTCTATGAACATTTCCTCTATGTCTTCAGCAGGACATCTGAAGCACATATAGGCCAAGGGTCAAAGTCTCCTTTTCATCACACCCTCTGGGACAGGTATGGGACAGGCCTGTGATGGAGCATGGCCTTCATTTCTCCCTTTGGGGACACTCGTGATGGTGTGGGATAGGCACTGCAGAGAGAATGATGGACCCCTGGCCCCTGTAAGATGCTAATGAAACATTCATTGTGCTGTATCCGTGAATTGAGGGTTGGCAGCTTGTGGTAGGCAGCCAGCAAGGGCATAGGAGATGATTGTGAAGGCCAAGCACTCAGCCTGTTCAATGAACAGCAGGAAAAGATATAGATCCACCTGGAAACAGCCACCACACTCCCTCGGGGAGCTGTCTGCAGACCCCCAAAGAGAAAATGGCAGTCTGAAACTTGGGAATCCTACCTTTAGAAGGGTGTCACCTCCTGGTCCACCTAGTCCAAACCCAACAATTTGGAGATGAGGAAACTGAGGTTCATAGAGGTTAAGCAAATTGGTCAAGGCTGGATTTGAACCCAGGTCCTCTGACTGGAAAGCCATGGCTGTTTCCATTCTGTCATATACCAGGTAGTGCTGAGTAGCAAAAAGAGTGTATTCATTAAAATGTAAGCATAATTATAAGACCAAAGGCCATTCTCCAGAAGATAAGAGGTGAAAAGATATGAACAGGAAGTTTTCAAAAGAATTGCAAACTATTAACAAATACATGAAAGTCTGCCAGGAATGACTAAGAATAAGAGGCATGCAGATCAGATGGAAGTCCAGTCCCAGACTCCATTGGTCGGAGGCTGTTTCCTCGGTGGTGGAGAGCAATGCCGTGCTCCTCCTGAAGGCTGGGGAGCCGTTGGAGAGAGTGGGCTGCAAAAACAGCCCTGAGATTCCACCTCCCTCCCTGCAAATTGGATAAAAGATGGGAATAGTCCATGCTGGAAGGGCACTGTTGGTGGAGCTGTGAGTCAGCATTCTGGAAAGCAGCTTGGAATTATGCAAACAGGGTAATTAAAAATATCCATACCCTTTGACCCAAAATTCCATTACTGGGTTTATACCCCAAAGGAGCCATTGATAAAAGAAAGTCCATATCTATCCATACACACACACACACACACACACACACACACACACACACACACGTATATATGTATCAAGGCAACATTTGTGTGTGTGTGTGTGTGTGTGTGTGTGTGTGTGTGTGTGTGTAGTATGCACATCAATTGGGGAATAGCTAAACAAATAGTGGTACACAAACGTAACAGAATATGACGGTGCTGTAAGAAATGATGAACCGACGACTACAGAGAAGAATGGAAAGACCTACATCAACTGATGCAGAGTGGAACAAGCAGAGCCAAGAAAACAATACATGCCATGACTACAACAATGGAAATGGAAGGAACCACAAAAAGATAAAAAAAAAAAAACCCAAATACTGCCAAGTTATCAAGGACTATGTACATGGCTCCAGAGAGAGAGATAAGAAGATGTTCCTACCCCAGCCCTTTGCTGAGGTGGGGGGACCCCAGTGCTGGACATTGCATATATTTTCATACTTTTTAGATGTATTGATCAGTTATGCTGATTTGTTCTCTCCTTTTTCTTTTTTTTGTCTTTGAAAATATTATTTGTTATATGAGACTCTGGGCAGTGGGGGGAGTAGGATACTGGGGAAAACTATGGAGATGCAAGAAAAAAGACATCCATACAAAGTTATTTTTTAAAAGAAGAATGTAAGGTCTTTGAAGACAGGGACTGTTTTGTTTTTTGTTTTGGTCTCCTACAGAGTAGGTACTTAATAAATATTTTTAAATGGAATTAGAGGGCAGGAGTTGTCTTTAATTTTCTCTTTGTATCTCTGGCTCTTCCCACAGTGCTTAACGCACTATTTTTTAGTTGTTTTTTTTTCAGTTGTGTCTAACTCTCTGTGACCCCATTTGGAGTTTTCTTGGCAAAGATACTGGAGTGGTTTGCCATTTCCTTCGCCACTCCACAGATGAAGAAACTGAGACAGACAGGGTTAAGTGACTTGCCCAGGGATACACTGTTACTAAGTGCTGAGCCTGTATTTGAACTGGGGTCTTCCCTGACTCCAGGCCCAGCCCTCTATTCACTGAGCTGCCTTGCACACAGTAGGTGCTTCATAAATGTGGGATGGATTGGATTGGATTTGGAGTCAAAGGGTCCAGTTTTAAATGTTGGGCTCTTTTGATTACGACTCCTACCACTTTGGGCAATTTTTACTTCTCCCTAGGCCTCCGTTTCTTCCACTGTTAGCGAGAGACAGAGACACACACACAGAGACAAAAAGACAGAGAGAGTCAGAGAGACAGAGAAACAGAGAGAGTGGGAGGGGGTAGAGAAAGGGAGGGAGGGAGGCAGGGGAGAGAGTTGGACCAGATCAGAGGATTTGGAGGAAGCATTAGAGATCATCTAGTCCTACCTCCTCATTTTGCAGAGAAGGAAACTGAGGCCAGTGACTTACCCACAGCACAATAGTAACTAATGTAGCCTAGAATTTGAACTCAGTGCCTTTGACTCTAATCCAATGCTCTTTCCACTACATATTTCTAAGGTTCTAAAATTTTTTCCTGTGATCCTAGGAAGGAGGAGGTGGAGGAAGAAGAAGGGGAGAGGGACAAGGAAGCATCACAGTACACCATTCTGAAGCTGGACCCTGGCCGTGTGACCTCAGGGAATTCTCTTCTTCTAGTCTAGTATTTAAAGTCCTCCACCATCTGACTTCCACCTGCCTGTCTAGTTTTATTTCCCATCATTCCCCTTTGAGCACTCAGTTCCAATCAAATGATCCTACCTCCATTTCCCCTTACATCACAAACCATCTTCTGTCATTCTATAACTCCACCATTGCCTGGAGGGCTCACCCTGCTCTCCATCCACCTCTTAGACTCCTTGGGCTCCATCAAAATATCATTACAGTTCCACCTTCTCTATGCCCTTTGTGAATACTCCATCCCTAGAAATTACAACTTTGTACATACTGTGCATTAACTCATCTACAAGCACGCTGTCTTCCCCAATAGAATGTAGGCTCCCTAAGGGCGGAGACTTTCATTTTTGTCTATTTTCTTTAGCAGCCAGTGTAGCCCCTGGAACATAGTAGGCACTTAATAAATGCTTCTTGGTCAGAATTAGAAAAGACATCATCCATGAGTTACCAGTCTTTGAGAAGAAGAAAGTCCAGGGGTCAAATGAGATAATATATGTACAGTGCTTTGCCAACCTTAAAGTACTATATAAATGCTATCTCTCCTCCTCCTCCTCCTCCTCCTCCTCCTCCTCCTCCTCCTCCTCCTCCTCCTCTTCCTCCTCCTCCTCCTCCTCCTCCTCCTCCTCCTCCTTCTCCTCCTCCTCCCCCTCCTCCTTCTTCTTCTTCTTCTTCTTCTTCTTCTTCTTCTTCTTCTTCTTCTTCTTCTTCTTCTTCTTCTTCTTCTTCTTCTTCTTCTTCTTCTTCTTCTTCTTCTTCTTCTCCTTCCTTTTCCTCCTCTTCTTCCTCTTCTTCTTCTTCTTCTTATTGCCATCCCTATGCCTTCATTGGTCTGGCTGCTGCCTCCACTAATGGAGGTCCCTGCTCTAGGTCTTAATAAGTTGTGTTAAAAAAAAAAGATTTATCTCTTGAGCACCAATTCTCTGGTAGAACAAAGGCTCCTCATGGCCACTGTGTGGGTTTCTTTTGCTTGATTTTACTTATAAGGGAAGGTTTTGGGGGGGAAGGAGTTAGGAGAGGCAGTGGGGAGGGGAAGGTTAGTGATGCTCCCTCAAAAAAAAGAAGGAAAGAAAAGATCAACAGCGAAATTATTTTTAAAATACAGAGAAGAGAGCACAAAGCAGTTTAGAAGGAGATGTAGATGGGAATGTTGGTACTACTATGTTAAATTTAACATATACTTTAAAAAAAACCAAAATGTATATAAAACAGAGAGTCACAGTTTCCTATACAATCCAGTTTTTCTGTGATGTCAACAGATACTTGAATTCTTCCCCTCCATGCCCCAACCCCACCCTCTGGAAGCTCTGTCACTATGACTGGAAAGACCGTAAGATATTAGAGGTGGAATATTAGAACCTGGAATGGCAGGGCTGGGAGGAACCTTTTGAACATAGAAAGTCAGAGTTGGGAGAGATCGTAGAAGAGAGAATGGCAGAGCTGGGAAGGATTTTAAACATAGAATGTCAAGCCTAGAAGAAGCCTTAGAACACAATGTCAGAGCTGTAAAAGGGACCTTGGAACATAGACTCAGAGCTGGGAAGGCCCTTAGAAGCCAGAATGTCAGAGTTGGAAGGGGCCTTAGAACACAGAATGTCAGAGCTGGGAGGGGCCTTAGGACATTAGAATGTCAGAGTTGGGAGGGGCCTTAGAATACAGAATGTCATAACTAACATGAAAATATGTTTAATATGATTGTACATGTATAGCCCATATCAAATTGCATGCCATCTTGGGGAGGGGGAAGCAAAGGAAGGGGGAGAAAATTGAGAACTCAATCTTATAGAAGTGAATGTAGAAAAGTAAAAACAAACAAATAAATAAAATTTAATAGAAAAAATAACAGGATGTCAGAGCTGGGAGGGGCCTTAGAACAAAGAATGTCAGAGCTGGGGGGTGGGGGGCCCTTAGAACACTGAATGTCAGAGCTGGGAGGGGCCTTAGAACACTGAATGTCAACGCTGGGAGGGGCCTTAGAACAAAGAATGTCAAAGCTGGGAGGGGCCTTAGAACACTGAATGTCAGAGCTGGGAGGGGCCTTAGAACACTGAATGTCAGAGCTGGGAGGGGCCTTAGAACACTGAATGTCAGAGCTGGGAGGGGCCTTAGAACACTGAATGTCAGAGCTGGGAGGGGCCTTAGAACAAAGAATGTCAGAGCTGGGAGGGGCCTTAGAACACTGAATGTCAGAGCTGGGAGGGGCCTTAGAACACTGAATGTCAGAGCTGGGAGGGGCCTTAGAACACTGAATGTCAGAGCTGGGAGGGGCCTTAGAACACTGAATGTCAGAGCTGGGAGGGGCCTTAGAACACTGAATGTCGAAGCTGGGAGGGGCCTTAGGACACAAGCCTACTAGAGTTGAAAGAGACCTTGGAAATCAACTAGTTCAAAGCCTCCCAAACATCTTCTCAATCCTTCTGTTTTGTTCAATAAGGCGTCGTTATGTGGAAAGAGCATCTGACTCTTGACAAGAGGGACAAGGGTGGACATGGGATTTGGGTTTGCTAGTTCTCGTTCTAGCACTGTGAGACCCTGTGGTGTGAGTTAGCAGGATGACCTTAGGCATCAGTTTCCTCCTCTGCCCAATGAGGGGTTAGACTATATGGAGCCCCTTCCAGCTCTAAAATCCCGTAATGATTTCTGGGACGTTGTGGGCTGGGATATTAGGGGGGAGTTAAGTAAGGCATCCCAAATCCCATGCAGAAAGCTAAGGACGGAACTGCCTTTTAGACAGGATGCTAGATGGTTTCTATGATCCTAGTTTTAACCCTGGAAAAGACCTTAGTGAGCATCTAATTTATTTTCTTTTCCTTCTTTCCTTTCTTTTTCTTTCTTTTTCTTCCTCTCTCCCTCCCTCCCTCCCTCCCTCCCTCCCTTCCTTCCTTCCTTCCTTCCTTCCTTCCTTTCTTCCTCTCTTCCTTCCTTCCTTCTTTTCTTTCTTTCTTTCTTTCTTTCTTTCTTTCTTTCTTTCTTTCTTTCTTTCTTCCTTCCTTCCTTCCTTCCTTCCTTTCTCTCTTTCTCTCTCTCTTTCTTTCTTTCTTCCTTCCCTCCCTCCTTCCTTCCCTCCCTCCCTTCCTCCATCCCTCCCTTCCTCCCTTCCTTCCTTCCTTCCTTTCTTTCCCAAACACATGATTTCATCAGTGTTTCCTGTGTGGATAATCCTTTCTAGTAATGCACATCTACCACTTTTAGTCTGAAGAGTTGCCTGAGCACATTGATAGATTATGTGATTTGCCCATGGTACCATAGCTAGGATGTGTCAGGGGTTTTTGAACTTGGGTCTTTCTGATTCCAGGAGGGTTGGCATGCTATCCACTAATGCTGCTGCCTCTTTGTCAATTAGTCTAAACCCCTTGTGTTCCAGAGGAAGACAGGTGAGGCCAAGAGAGGTTAAATAACCTGCCCAAATTCATAGAGGTTATAAGCCCCAGAGTCAGGACTCTAACCCAGGTCTTTAGACTCCAAATCCAGGGCTCTTTCCACAAGGCCACTGAGCTGGGAGGGCCAGGGTAACTCAGGCCCTGCTGCTCAGGGAGTCTGTTGGATCCAGCCAGAGTCTTCTTGCCTTGACTGTACTGTCCCTTAAAACAGACAGCATTTCTCCCTAGACCCACACAGGGTTTTGTTGTTGTTCAGTTGAGTCCAACTCTTCGTGCCCCCATGGACCCTAGCACGCCAGGCCCTTCTATCCTCCACCATCTCTCAAAATCTGTCCGAGTTCATGTTCATTGGTTCCATGACACCATCTCTCTGTTTCATCCTCTGCCGTCCACTTTTCCTTTTGCCTTCCATCTAGCCCAACATCAGGATCTTGGGAACACTAAAGGGCCTCTAATAGTTTATTCACTGACTGCCAATTCATTGATTATCCAACTAATCACTTTGTTCTCCATTGGACCTCAGTAAGAGTATCCAAAGACCTTGATGGGCTCCAGCACTTGGCTAAATCAGATATATTGACATTTAACAAGGATGAATATAAAGTCTTATACTTGGGTTCAAAAAATCAATGGCACAGGTACAAGATGGTGGAGGAAAGGTTAGATTGTGTAAAAGATCAATGGGGGAAGTTAGTAAACTGCAAAGTCAGTCAGAGTCAGCAATCATACAGGTCAACTCCAAAGGCCACTGTGATCCTGGGCTGCTTTAAGAGAGGAATAGCTTTGAGGAATAAGAAGGTAGGAATCATGCTGTTTTCTGTCCCGGGGTATTGTGTTTATTTCTAAGTGACACAGTCCATGAAGGACATTGGTAAGGTGGAAGGGTACTCAGAGTAAAGCAGGCAGGACAATGAAGGGTCTTAAGTGGGTTATCTGAGCTCGAGGACCAGGAGTGTTTAGCCTGGAAAAGAGAGACTCCAGGAAGACTGGAGAGCAATGCAAAGGCTATCACTTGGAAGAGGGATTTGGTTTAATTTGTCTGCTGGGGCAATAGGGGAGTGTTTTCAAGAGGCAAATTGAAGCTGGATGGAAGGGTGAACTTCCCAACCATTAAAGTTATCCAAAAGTGGAATGGGTCCTCTCAGAGAAGGTAAACTCTTCCTCCTTGGAAGGCTTCACTCTGAGACTGGGTAACCACATGGCAGGAATATTCTAGGGGCTTCCTAGTCAGGTGCTGGGGTCTCTTTTCAACTCTGAGATTCTTTGATTCTGTGAAATCCCTTTCACCTTGATGCCTCCCTCCCCATCCCATTTTCTAGAGACTGTGTCACTACTCAGGGCATAGACCTGCAAGTTTCCCCCAAATCCTGTCCCCCAAAATGGGGCTCCCCTAGGACCATCCTCTTTTTGTCCCTTAAACTCTCTGTTTTCTCTCCACCACATCCCATCCCCAGCCTACAGTGAAGCAATGGTGTGTTGGGGTTAGTGGAATGGAGAGGTTATATCACAGCATGCCTCCCCCAAGGACTGGGCCCCCTTTAGAGGAAGGAGGGAGAGAGGCAAAGAGGAAGGAAAGGAGGGAGGGAGAAACGGCAGCTCCTGTCCCTGGGCAGCCCTGCCAGGAGCTCACTGCCTCTTCTCATATATCTGTCCCTGGATAATGTATATCCTGCTTATGGAAAATATGCATAATGTACCTTATACCCCAAACTGGCCCCAGTCCACATTGCATGATCTAAAATTAAATCCATTTCAAATATACAGTAGATCGAGTCAAACTAATATAAATGAAACATGATTAATAGGCCGAACACCAGGCTTAGTTAGCAGGCCTGGCTTCTCGTTGGGCTCTGGCTGGCCTCAGCCAATTTTCTCTTTTCTTTCTCCCCCCACCCCACTCAGCCTCTATCTGGCCCCCTCACCAACTCTAGACCCTGCCTAGACCGATCTCTGAGTCTTCTAAGACTGGGAAGCTGGGGTCTCTGCCAGTTATCCTGAAGCCTTTGATGCCTCCCTCCTTCCTCCAGGCTCCCCATGAGGGCCCCCTAATACAGGAGCCCAGATCTCTCCCCACTCCCCAAGCCGCCGGCTCAGCAAAGGACCAACATTCCTGCCATCTCAGTGTCACACACGCTGATGGTTATTTTTAGCCTGTTGGCAAGTGACTGCTACCAACCCAATGTTCCCACCATCAGGGACAAGCTCAGCTAAGAGCACTCTTGTGTGCTGAATGCTGAGCTGGGAGGGTGTGTTTGGAGCGCGTCTCTAGGTTCCTGCTGGCGTGCCCTTTTGCACACACATTTGAATAGGGCTCCAGTGGTTGCTGAAAGTGGGAGGAGTGGAAGTGTTGGGGGAGGGGGAGGGAGGAAGGTGAGAGAGGCATGGGGGGTTCAGGAGGGCTTAATGAGTGGGGAGGGAGAGAGCCGGTACTCTTACCTCCCCAAAGGAGGCTGCCTATGGGAAGGAAAGTGGTACCCGGACACTTGGGTATCCCCTAAGACATGCATCACTTACGTGTGTGTGTGTGTGTGTGTGTGTGTGTGTGTGTGTGTGTGTGGAGAGGGGCGAGTTCTCTGGGAAAACCATCCCTCTGTACTTTTAGGGTACTCCTGCTCTGTACACACACACACACACACACACACACACACACACACACACACACTCCACTTTGGGAATGGGATAGGATGCCATTCTCTTCCCTTCATGGAATTTAGAGCTAAAATAAAATCCAAGAGACGTTCTTGTCCAACTGCTTCCTTTTACAGATGAAGAAACTGAGACCCAGAGAAGCTCAATTGCCTGCCCACATGGGTAGGTTGTATCTGAGTTAGGACTCAAACCCAGATCTTCTGACTCCAGAGTCAGCGTTCTTTCTGCTGCTCCCCAGCTGTCTCTCCCATGTGCTTCCATACAGAGTGCATTTGCTGGGGGTGGGGAGGCATCTCTCTCTGGGCTGAGAGCGTCTAAGCTTCCGTTTGGCTGCTAGAGCTCTCGTCTTGTGAGGGCTGCCCCGTTCTCTCTTGTAGTCAAAGTGCCCTCCCTCTGTCAAGTCAAGTCAGCAAGCATTTATTAAGCACCCACTGTGTACACTGTGCTAAGCACTGAAACCCTCAGGGTTCTTGTTTATATTATCTGCTCATGGATGGGCACCTTGCCCCTTCTCTTGACTATCAATGGAAGGTTTTTCCCGTGTGGAGATCTAGCTGCCCCTCCATCTGTCTGTCCTCCTTTGGTGAGAGCCCATGGATTTCCTTGCCTGGATCTCAATCACTAAGCATTTATTTAGTGTCTGCTATGTGCCGGGCACTGTGCTATGCACTGTGAACACAAAAGCAAAAACAAGACAGGCCCTACCCTCAGAAGGGTGGTATTCCCTTGGGGGAGACAACATGTAGATGGATAGATAGATATACACACACATATATATTATTTATATATACATATATGTGTGTATAGTCATGGGTTATATATGTATTTCTTTCGTAAATATTTATAAATATATATATATATACAGACACTGTGCCTATAAACCCACATGCATAGACACATATGTATATTGTGTCTATGCATGTGAATATGTATATATGTATTTCTTTTGCAAATACTCGTAAATACATACATAGACAACATGTATAGATACCTGTTGTTTATATATGGCTTTTGCAAATATTTGTAAACATATACATATACAGATGACATGTATGTATACATGTCTCTCTATATATGTCTTTTGTAAATATTTGTAAATATATATGAACATAGATAAATAACAATATGTATATATATATATATGTTGTGTATGTATGTCTGTCTTTTATAAATGTATACGTGAACATAGATAATGACATGTATATATATACATTGTCTACACATGGCCTTTGCAAATATTTGTAAATATACGCATATATAGACAACAGCCATGTGCATATGTTGTCTTGCCATATATGTCTTTTGTAAATATATGTGAACATAGATAAATAGCGTCTCTATGTATTTTGTAAATTTTTATATACATATACATATATAGACAACATACATACACATTGTCTATATGTCTTTTGTGAATTTGTCTATATACATATACATATATAGACAACACACATACATACATATTGTCTATATGTCTTTTGTGAATTTGTCTATATACATATACATATATAGACAACACACCTACATACATATTGTCTATATGTCTTTTGTGAATATTTGTCTATATACATATACATATATAGACAACACACCTACATACATATTGTCTATATGTCTTTTGTGAATTTGTCTATATACATATACAGACAACACACCTACATACATATTGTCTATATGTCTTTTGTGAATATTTGTCTATATACATATACATATATAGACAACACACCTACATACATATTGTCTATATGTCTTTTGTGAATTTGTCTATATACATATACAGACAACACACCTACATACATATTGTCTATATGTCTTTTGTGAATATTTGTCTATATACATATACAGACAACACACATATACACATCGTCTCTATGTCTTTCTTAGATATTTATGTATATACACATATACATATATAAACAACATACATATTGTCTATATGTCTTTTGCAAATATTTTTAAATACACACCCAGACAACATGTGTGTATACATGTCTGTATACATGTATGCATGCATGTTGTCTATGTGCAGATTTGCACATATTTGCAAAAGAAAATAGATGAACACAAGACAATTGGAGGGGAAGGGGGCCCTGGGAGTGAAGGAGCCCAGAAAGACCTCCTGTAGAGGGGGATGCTCGATCTGAGCTCGGAAGGAAATCCCACGGTCTCTGTCCGAGGAGTCCTTCCACTGTCAGTCCCTTTGGTGAGTGCTTGTCTGTTTCATCTGTCCATCTCACTTGTCCTTTTATTTTCTTTTTGTATTGTTCAATTCAATTCCTCTAAGGTTCATAAAACCCCTACTGTGTGCCAGGTACCACGCTGGCTCCCGCACCTGTCCCTCCTTCTGTCCGTCCCTTCAGAGTGTGTGTGTGTGTGTGTGTGGGTGGGTGTGGGTGTGGGTGTGGGGGGGCACCTGTGGATCTCCCCACGTGGGTCTCTATCTGTTGGTCCGTCCGTCTGTCTTTCTGCTGTGCTCGCTGCCGCGGCTTCTGGTGCCTACGTGTGTTGTGTGCACATCTGTGTGCTTCTTGGGGAGGGGTGGGGTGGGGGGGGCAGTTCGCCTTTGTGCTAGACGAGGCGTTTGCGTTCACCGTGTTTGCATAAACTAGACGCAGGATACAAGTTTGTGATGAATTCCATGAATACTAATCTGAGACTACCCTTGACCTTGGGGTCACCGAGAGATCAAAACCGAAGCATTTAATATTTTCCTTTTGCAGATCAATAGGAGCATAAATTCCCTCTCAATGACAACTATAATTTCTAACAGATCTATAGGACGCATGCATGCATTTCAGGCGGAGCCCGGCAGCCCGGCCAGTTGGGGAGCCGGCGAAAGGAGTTTCTTGGCTTTTCTACCATTAAATTTCTTTTGCCTTTTTTTTTTATGGCTCTGAAATGCTATTTTCAGCAGCTGCTGTCATATAAATATCTCTTGTTTTTCTTCTCCTCTTTCCCTCCTGGTGAAAAGGGCAGGGGACCTATTGAAAATTCTGCTTTATCTCTTTCAGTCGGGTTCAAGTACAGGTCGAATAATCGATCCCTCCTCCTTTTATTTTTTAAGTTTCCTGTCGTTCTTTTGCCCAGATCAGCAGCCGAGGGCAGCCTGCTTTATGTAGATCTCCCCGGAGTGTGTGTGTGTGTGTGTGTGTGTGTGTGTGTGTGTGTGTGTACGCTCCAAGGGAGCCTGGGTGCCTGTGTTCATGTGTGTCCAGGAGCAGGGACAGCCCGGCCCCTAACAATGACAGCACCTTCTCCCAAACTGAGGCAGGGGAGTGGGGGAGAAGAAAGAAAAAAGAAGGCGAAAGTTTCAGAGGCTGAGACAGGCGTAATTAACCCTTCAAGAGCTCTGTGGGAGAAAGGGGGAGGGCCAAGGAGAATTGGGGGGAGGGGAAGCAGAGGGGCAGGTGGTGTGGGATGGGACTGAGAGCAGAGGGAGTAGGACATAGGGGGAGGAAGCCCAGTTCCTGCCAGGAAAACCTTGGGGAAGTTCTGTGTGCTAGGACTGCCCAGGCTTGAAAGTCATTTTTCAGCTTTGAGAGAGACAGAGACAGACAGAGAGACAAAAAGAGGAGAGGAGAAAGAGAGAGAGAGAAGGAGAGAGAAAGAAGAGACAGACACAGACAAGACAGGCGGAGGGAGAGAGACAGAAAGAAGAAAAAGAGAAAGGGAGAGGTGGGGGAGAGAGAGAGAGAGAGAGAAAGAGAGAGAGAGAGAGAGAGAGAGAGAGAGAGAGAGAGAGAGAGAGAGAAAATGTGTTTGGTGATGGGGGGAGGGGTGGCCTTGGGGAACAAAAATCATAGAAGAGACAATGTCAGAGCTGGAAGGAGGAAGCTTAGAACACAGACTGTCAGAGTTAGGAAGACATCTAAAACACACAATGTCAGAACTGGGAAGGACCTGGAACATAGAACATCAGAGCAGGAAGGGGCACTAGAATATAGAATGCTAAATCTGAAAGGGGGAATGAGAATACAGAATGTTGCAGCTGGAGGGACCTCAGAAGACTGGACGTCAGAGCAGGGAGGGACTTGAAAAACACAGAATGTCAGAAAAGCTATAGAGGCTGAATATCAGAAGAATTGGAAAGAGCCTTAGATCAAAGAATAGCAGTGATGGAAATGACCTTAGAGAGTCTCTACTCCAATACCTTCATTTTACAAAGAAAAAAAAAAAAAACCCGAGGCTTTAAAGAGAGGAAGTGACTTAGAAAAAAAAGGTAAAAGGGAGGAAAAGAAAGGAAAAGAAAGTGAAAGAGGATGAGAAAGAAAAAATGAAAGAAAGAAAAAGAGGGGAAAAAGAATGAAAGAAAAAGGAAAGAAAGCAAGAAAGAAGGAAAGAAAGAAAGAAGAGAAAGGAAAAGAAAGCTAGAAAGCTGAATTAAACCATTAATCTGCCTGGATTTTCCACTTCACAGAGTAATCTGTTTGGAAATGACTGACACAAAGTGGAATGTAAGATTGCCAACCCCCAGCCCCCCTTCTGCAAATTCCTTGTTTATAGAGAAACAGTGAAAACAGGAGGCAAGCCCTGCCCCCTCCCTCCCTCCTTTCCCCTCCCCAGGCTGCTCACAAAGCCTCCCAACTCCCAGCCACTGAGGGAGGGTCCGGCCCAGGGGCTGGGGGGCTCAGGCAGAGGACAGGAAGCCCATCCGGCAGGGGGCTTTTATTGCTGGCAATCAGAGGCTGGTGGCTGGCAGTGGCTAAAGGTGGAAAGCAAAGATGATTTAATTTATAGAAAGGACAAGGATGGCGCGCAGCAGATTTAATCATGGGAGAGTTTGAAAAAAAAAATAAGGACCAGGCTAATGTCGTAATTTACATTTCAGGATAATAAAGAGAGAAAGAATGGGGGTGGGGGGGAAGTCAAGGGGAACCCAGGACCTGGGTTGGGGAGAAAGGGAGCAAGGAGGGAAAAAGGAGAGGAAGGGACAGAGGGAGACGGATAGATTTGCCTAGAACACCAATAAATTTCCAACCAAACCCAGAAAGCTGAACACAGCCCCTTAAAAGTGCTGGGAAAATGGACCATCGATTTTAGACTCGATCTGCATTCTGTATTTTAATAATGCTCTCTCTCTCTCTGTCTTTCCTTTTCTCTCTCTCTCTCTCTCCCTCTCTTTTGCAAAATATAAAAGCTGATCTGATAAATATTAATTTGAACCATCATAATGTATTTGAAAATTCCAGCTAAAATGTCACCACATGGAACATTAATGTAATATTTCAAGGCCCTGAGAGCAATACTCATATTGATTGCATTTATTTTACTCTGGGGAGGAGAGATAATTCTTCAATGTGGGACACATCTGGGAGCCAAAGACGCGAAAGGGGAAGGGGAGAAATGCAAAATTATATAGATAGAAAGATAGATATGTAAAAAAAAACATACACAACAAAAATCTAAGGAAATCTTGGCCACCCCCGTCCCCAAACATGAGATTTGAATTTCCCAGCGTGACACTTGCCAAACCCTTCTAATTCAAGTAGGGAATGAAACCCCGTTCATTTCTCTGGAAGGGAAACAGGGCCTCCCTAAGAGGGAAGGCTCTCTGAGCTTCTGGAACAGCAGCCCCCAGCCCCTGGTGGGTACCACTGTGGGGGTTCCAACTTTGTGGAAGCAATGGGTCAGCTTGCCTCTCTCTCTCTCTCTCTCTCTCTCTCTCTCTCTCTCTCTCTCTCTCTCTCTGTAGTGTCCAGGGAGGGAGATAGCAAGGAGAGAGAGAAAGGAGGAAAAGAGAGAAGGAAAGAGAGGGGGGAGAGAGACAGAGAGACAGAGACAGAGAGGGAAGGGAGGAAGGCGAAGGGGAGGGGAGGGGAGCGGGAGGGGCAAGGCAAAAGAAGAATGGAGAGAGGAGGGGAAAAGAGGAAAGAAGAGAGATGGAAGAGAGGAGAAAAGGGAAAGGAGAGGACAAAGGGAGGAGAGAAGCAGGGAGGAAGGAAGAGAGGAAAGGGAAAGAGGGGGAGAGGAAGAAGAGAAGGAGGAGAGAGGACAAAGAAAAAGGGTTAGAGAAGGGGATAAGGTGAGAGAGACGTAAAAAGGAAGAGGGAGAACAGGGAAAGGGAGGGAAGAGGAGAGAGAGTGAAGGGGAAGATAAGGGAAGGAGAGAGAGGCTGCCTGTCTGCAATCCCAGGTCCTCTCGATGTCATTAAGGATATTGATGTGTTCAGGCGTCAACGAGTCTTTGTACAAGTGAAACGTAATCTGAGGCTGGTGGTGACCCTGAGCCCAACACTTCGCCCCGGCTGCCCCTCGGGGCATCCCCCTCCCTTAGTCCCTTCCCCACATAAGCAGGGGAGAGAAAGTGAGGCATCTGTGAACATGCAGAAGGCCGGTTTATGTGTCTTGGGACCTGAGGGTATGTTGGCTTCTTGGTTTCACTGTCCTGGGACTGAGTTTGTGGGACCAGGAGTGCCCAGGAAGCTCTGGTCTTTGATATGAGGTGGGGAGGGGGTGTTAGAGGAAGGAAGAAAGAATTTGAGTCTCCTTACTTTGGTAGCATCACCCCCCCCCCCCCCCGCCCCTGTCACACACACACACACACACACACACACACACACACAGCAACACCACTGGGGAGGGACAGCCGCCAGCAGAGATGGGCAGTAATGGAGGAGGGGAACCAGGGGTTCTGAGGCTTGGAAGAGGACCTCCAGACTAGCCAGGCCTCCAAACCTCAGGGATTTCTCCCTGGAGTGTGTGTGTGTGACCTTGCTGATGATAGCAGAACTCTCTCTGCGCTGGGTGAGGTTTCCCGTATTCCTAAGGTGCTTTACACATTTCAAGGAGTTTGGGTTTTGTTTTTTTAAGTTCAGACCTGTGATTACAGAAGTAGGGAACTCCCAGTGGGGAAATTTCCCCCCACCCCTACTGATCACCAAGTTGTCTGTGATTTATAATCTTAGCAAGCTGCCTTGGGGTGTGTCTGTATGTGTGTGTGCGTGCGTGCGTGTGTGTGTGTGTGTGTGTGTGACCTTGACCTGTCATTTATTTCTCCTGACCTTGGTTACCGCATCTTCTGCACAAGAAGAAGCTCAGACAAGATAATCTTTCAAGTCCCTTCCAACCTTAAATCCTCCCCCTGCCCCGACCCTTATAACAACCCTAACAAGGAGGCAGAGAGTGACTCCCCATTTATAGAGGAGGACTGAGACCCAGAGAAAGGCAGTGGCTTGCTCAAGATCAGTCACGCAGTGAGTTGGTAGCAGGAGGCTCCAGACCGTCAGGCCAGTGTCCTGTCCACTACCTCAGGCCAAAGCAAGCAAGTTCTACCCTTCTCCAGCGCAGCATCTTATTCCTCCCATGTCTGGCTCTAGAACTTGAACCCAAAGGCTGAGACCTAGGCCAGAAGCCATTGGTGTTTTTTGGCAAGACCCAGGGCCCTGAATGAAGTAGGCAATGAATGAATGTGTCCGTGGATCTGGGGAAGGGGAGCTTGGCATTGCCCAGTCTGGCTCCCCCAGGATGTGGGGTGGGGATGGGAAGGTGGAGGCAAGGCTCTAGAGCAGGAGGGGTTTGGAAGAACCCGTGTTACACAGTGGTTAGACCACCATACCTGGAGTGGGAGCTGGGCTGAAATCCTCCCTCAGGTGCTTACTAGCTGTGTGATCCTGGGCAAACCACTTCTCTCTGTGTGTGCCTCAGTTTCCTATTCTCTAAAATAAGGGACTAGATTTGAGCACCTCTGAGCTCTAAAGCTGTGAGTCTATGAAATAGGCTGGTTTCAAATCATACCCTTGGTGTTTATTGTATGCACGGCCTTTGTCAAGTAACTTATCTCCTCTGGGCCTCAGTTTCCCCACTGGTAAAGATGAAAGGGTTGGACTAAGTGGTCCCTTCCAGCTCTAGATTCAATAATTCCCATAAGTGTCTGCCCCCCTCCACCCCACCACACCCCTAGAATGGGGGTGCCAGCACCGGGACACAAGTGGGGGGGTCCTCCGGTCCATGCCTTCCCCCGCCTGCCTCGTGCCCGGCTCTCCAGTCCTAGTTCCAGCATCTACCCCACAAATGGTTAACCACCCTCTGTGTTCACTTAAACTGTCACTCGGTGGAACTGCCACAATATTGTGACTGCTCCTTCGTACCCGCTTTGCTTGGCAGGCAGGCTGGCAGGCAGGCAGGGAGGCAGCCCCGCAGGCAGGCAGGAGGAGATGAATGAGCGAGGATGCTGGCTCAGCCGATGAATAATGCATGACCAAGGCGCCCCCTACTGGCCATCGCTGGCTTCACCACGGGATTCCGTGGGCTCTGGTCTCCCTCTTAGGAAATGTCCACCCCATCGTGCCACTCCTCACCCCAGAGACAGGGCTTAGGGACAGACTAGCTCAGGGCATCCTCCCGCCGGCTCCTTCTCAAATACCCTGACTGGCAGGTCAAGGTTGGGGGATGAGAGAAAGTAGAGAGAATCTCTCCCAACCCATATCTACCATCTTGGTAATAATAGTCCTATGAACAATCCTCCTCCTCCTCCCATCTCCTACTCATCGCTGAGCCCCAGACCCAGGGGGAGTCCTTGAAGGCCTAGATATTTAGTGGGTGATTGTAGAGGCTGCTGTTGGGGCAGGAGGGGGAGTGGGGAATGAATGGGGGATTTGGGAGGGAAGAGAAGGAATGGGGCCACTCTCAGGCCTTTATTTTTGACTTTGGCCTTCCTAGGAAGCAGCTATGGCCCATTGTGAGGGACCACCTTCTTCTTTTTGTAAGGTCATAGACTAGAACAGATCTCTGTGGCCAAATGGTCCACACCCCCTCTTTTATAAATAAAGAAGCCAAAGCCAGGATGCTTGAGTAACTTGTCCAAAGACACCGAGGTAGTAAGCATCAGTGGTGAGATTTCAACCCTCTGAATCCAGGATCAGTGTTCTTTCCAAGAAAAACAGGTCTGGATCTTTCCGGTGCCAACCAGAAGCAACTATGCCCTCTTCTCAAAAGAACCTGAGGGGGAAAAGGCCAGGGATTTGAAGTGGGAACCCAGAGGAGAGGACAGGAGGCCAAAATGTGGACCATGCAATCGCCTACTTACAGAGTATTAGAGCTGGGAAGGGTCTTAGAGGTTACTTCCTTTAGATAGCAGGACTGCATTGTTTATCACTAAATAAGTGTAAATGATTGTTGCTGGTTTTGCTATTGTCATCCTGGCTGTGGCTGGAGCAGGCTCACTTCGACCAATGAAACAATGATCCTTAGTACAGTGCTGGATTTAGAACCAGAGGTCTGGGTTCAAATCTCACTTTTGCAACCTAATAGCTGTGTGACCTTGGACCTCCTGTTTCCTGATCTGTAAAGTGAGAGTGTTGGATTAGATGACCTCCGAGGTTTTTTCCAGACCTAAGCCTGGATATATATGATATGTATGTATGATACTGTATCACATTGTATGATACTATTATCTCCCATCACCTATGGAATGCACAATCCCCAGTGCTTACCTCTACCTGGTAGGATCCTTAGTCCCCTTCAGAGCCTGGCTCCAACGCCGCCTCTTACATGAAGACCTTGCCTCCCCTGATCTGCCTCTTGAAATCTGTTTGGATGATAGGATCGTAGATTTAGAGCCAGGTGGGGCCTAGGCCATTTGATCAAAACCCCTCCTTTCACTGATCAGGAAACAGAGGCTCAAAAAGGTTAAGGGGGTCACACAGCTAGTTAAGTGTCTGAGGCAGGATTTGAACGCAGCTCTGCCTGGTTCTATACCCAGTGCCCTATATACTAAGCCGTACTGTCTCTGCATACTTTGCTTTTACTTATCTGTGTATATGCTGCACATTTCTCTCCAGTAGAATATAAGCTACTTGAGGGCAGGAACTGATTATTCCTATCCCCCCCCCCTTATATCTCCAGCACTTAGTATAATGCTTTTCACATAGTAGGCACTTTTAAATGCTTGAATGATGATGGTGATGGTGATGATGATGATGGTGGTGATGGCGATGAAGGCACCTATCAGCTGCAGGGCTGGGTGGGGTATGGAGGGGGAGGATAGAAGAAAGCCTCCCATGGGGGACAGAGAACTCCCTGCCTTCCCCAGCCTTCTGAGTCAATTAGCTTCATCCCTACTCCCCATCCCCGCACACACATCCCCCCACTAGCTGTTGTGATCTCAGGGAAGCCTCATGAACTCCTGTCCTCTGGGTCTTGCTGCCTCCGTCTAACAAGCAGGTAATAAAGAGGCGGGCAGAGGTCTCGGGCTAAGCTTTCCAGCGGCTGCCTCAGCTCCCAATCATGCTGGCCTCTGGGGACACTGGCTCTCAGCCGGGGCGGCCTCTCCTCATTGATAACAGCTTCTAATGACACATCTCCCCCTCCCCCCAGCCTCATTTCCACTGTCCTCCTTCACTCCCCTTCCGAAGCTCTCCTTCCCCCTCCCAATGCCTTCCCAGGCTGGCCTGGCTAATGAATGACAGTCCTAGAGGAATTGGGGGAGGTAGGATGGGGGCAGCCAGGGGGAAGGGAGGAGAGCCAGGAAGCCCAGGAAATATGTCAGGGTGGGGACCATGTGTGCATGGGGAGGAAAAATGAGTACAGAGCTCTTATATTCCACGGTCAAGGGTAATAGGGCTGTTGGCTGGAGCCCAAAGCCGCTTCCTCCCTTGACCATCGGGGCTATTTGTGGGGTGACGGCTCTCAGTCCCCTTGCTAGGCTCCTTGGGCACGGCTGAATCATACCTCCAGCTTCTGACCCCCAGCTGTGCCTTTCCCTGAAGGGTCACAGAACCACGGTTTAAGAGTTGAAAGAGATCTCAGAGGTCATTGAGTCCAACCCTCTAGTTTTAAAGATGAGACCCAGGAAAGTTAAATGCCTTGCCTACTCTCACAGTGCGGTGGAATTTGAATTCAGGTCTTCCTGATTTTACGCCCAGTCCAATATCTGCAACACTGTGCTGTCTCTCAGAAGGTCATGGGCACTTTGTCCAGAGTCATACTGGATCATTGGACTTCCAGGCCTTGGAGACAATCTTATCTGTGATCACATTTTACTGATAAGGGTCGGGTCTTGCATATGGTTGCACAGGTGGAAAAGTAGCAGAGACAAGATTCAAACCCAGGTCTTCTGGTCCACGATTCAATGAGAAATCTGGGCTGCCATACCATCTTATTCCCCGAAGGAGACCTAGCCTCCAACAGGAGGTGCTAGAAGGCCCCATCCCCTCAGCTATGACCCCAACCTATGGGACTGGCCCAGCCTCCCTACATGCCCTTGGGAGATGGTCTGGCTTGGTTCTTGCCCAGCACTAAGAAGGCCACAATGTAGGCTCAGGTCAGGGCTAAATAAGATGGGAGCAGGTCATAAGCCTAGGCCTAGATGGGACAGCAGAAGGCCATCCATCCTCTTTCTCTCTCCGCTCACCTGAGTTACCCAGGCTACATGAGCAACTTAACTCCCACCTGACTTTTCCTTGGGTCAATGGGTTACTTCCACCTGTGTGCCTCTCCATGCTCTCTGGTCATTTTCCTGTTCTCTCTGTGTCTTCCTGTGCTGCCTAAGTGTCTCCCTATGCTCCCTGATCATCTCCCAGTGATCTTGTTGTGTCTCCTTGTGCTTCCTGAGTTCTCTCTGTCTCTCCTTGCTCTTCCTGAGAGCTAACCCAAAACTAGGACCTCCCCATTCATTCATATGCATGGATCACATTTTGGAAATGCCATTAATTACTTGTGTGTGCTTAAATTATTGTGTTTCCATGTACTTTATACAACTTAATAAACCTTTGGAGGAAACGTGAGCTTTGTGGGGGGCCCATGCTCTTGGGAAGTGAACCTTGGGGACTCTGCTTTTAGGAAAAGCTCCCTTTCTCCCTATTGTCTCAAAGCATTTTTCAAAAAGAAGCAATCTTGTTTGTAGGCGAAGGACTTGGTTTCATCGGGGAGTTGATTTCACGCAATATCCAAGGTATGTCTACCATCTCAGAGACCTGAACCTGAACAAGAATCCTCTTGACCATATCTCTGACCAGTGGTCATCAGACTCAGCCCAGGGAGCTCTAGGAAGGAAAGGGGCATCCTTTTGTCTGAGAAAACCTGCTCCATTTTGGAAAGGCTCAGGTTGTTCAAAAATGTGTCCTGATATCAAGCCAAGATCTGCATCTCTGGATCTTCCACCCATTTGTCCCGTCTCTGCCTACAGGGCCAAACAGGACAAACCCAATCCCTTTTCATCAGGTTGTCCCTTCAGGTATCTGAAGAAGGCTGGCCAGTCAAGTCAGCAAGCATTTATTTATTTATTATGTGTCAGGCACTGTGCTAAGGGCTGGGGATACAAATACAGACAAAAAAAGACAAGTCCCTGTCCTCTAGAAGCTTATATTGTAATGGGTGAAAACAACACATAAGCGGCAGCTAGGTCCTGGACACAGGAGGGCCTGAGTTCAAATCCAGCCTCAGACACTTGGCATTTACTACCTGTATGACCCTGGGCAAGTCACTTAACCCTGATTGCCTCACCCCAAAACAAACAAAAAACAAAACAAAAAACACACAAGAAGAAGGTGAAAAGAGGGGGAGGAGGGAGAGAAAAGGTCCATGTGTCCAGGGGCCTGGCAGAGAAAGTCTCAGAGAGTAAGGAATGGAGCTTCCAGTGTGAGAAGGCCTCTGCCAGAGGCAGGATGTTTCTATAGCCTGGGAGACAAAAGCCAGAGAGTCAGGAATGAGGCCTGGAGAGGAAAGTTAGCATGCATCCTCTGATTTTTTTTGCCAGAAATAAGCCCAATTCCTTCAAGGAATGTCAGGATTCCAAGGCCTTCCACCATCCTGGTCCCCCTCTTCTGGCCACTTTGCTCCCTATATACGGCCTTTCTAAAATGAAGCACCTAGCAGGGATCAAGAATGCAGCACCTCAAGGGGACCTGAAAGCTAGTCTGCGCTGGCCTTCTCATTTTACAGATGAGAGGAAGTGACTTATTCAAGGTCATGCAGAGCACATAGAGCAGTTCTAGGCTCCTGATGCTCAATTCATGTTGCCTCTCTGATAATTAAGAAGTAAAGCAGCACTGAGAAAAAGAGGGCGTTCAGGTCTAGTCAAGCTCCAAACATAACAAACATTCGTGCCTTTAAGATCTATAATTGCATTGAGAAGCAGAATGGATGGCATGCTAAGTGGTGTACCAGTCATGGCCAAGGGAAGCCCTGGGTTCAAATCCCGCCTCTGACACTTGCTAGCTGTGTGACCATGGAAAAGTCTTTTCACCTCAGTTTTCTCATCTATAAAATGGGGGTAATCATACCTGTAGTCCCTACCCCACAAGGTTGCTGTGAGGTTCCAGTGGGGTAGGATGCTTCAACTGTGAAGCAATCTAGGAGCATCAGCTCTTACTAAGAGGCATCATCTGAGGCACCCTCAAATTTGTGGCCCTTAGGCTACCACTTGTTCAAAGGGGATCATCCCTAGTAAAGATGGGATGGTCACCTTTATGAAGGTGTTCTTTTATTTAACCTCCACTCACTCTTAGAATCCCAAGGGCCATATCCTTTACCAAGCCCATGTGTACTTCCCCTAGTTATAAGATCTCAATCTCTCTCTCTCTCTCTCTCTCTCTCTCTCTCTCTCTCTCTCTCTCTCCTTCTCAAAATACTCTGTATTTACTTAGAAAAGGCCATAAAATCAAAGATTTAGAGCTGGAAGTCACTTTCAAAGTCCATCAAGCCCAACCCTCTCATTTTACTTATGGGGAAACTAAGGCCCAGAAAGGACAAGTTATAGGATCTTAGATTTGAATTAGAAGGGATCTATCTATATTCCTATAATACAACAAGATTACATGTTACCACTACATAAGTGTCCATAGAGACAGGGTGAAGTGTGCCAGGACTGAAGGAAGAAGTCTCTTTTCTGCGCTTAGAGGCCATCCATCTCTAACCACCCAAGATAGACTGGGGGCAAGGAAAGTCCTGAGCCATTGTTCAGAATGCCATCCTGACCTCTCGCCTGAGGGCAGGCACCCTTTGCTTATAGGATTATAGATTTGAATAGGAAGGGAGAGCATTGAGCCTAACTCCTTATTTTGCAACTAGAGAAACTGAGGCAGAGAGGGTAAGTGCTTGCCCAGGGTCACACCTTATCTGATGGGGAATACCACTCCAGGTCTTCCTGACTCTAAGGGAAGGGCCTTCTCCACTATGCCACACTATTTTTCTTATCTGTGAATATGCTGTATTCTTCCCTGAAGTCAAGAACCATTTTCCATTTTTTTTCTTTGTATCTCCAGTGCCCTACAGGTAGTGGGGGCTTAATATTCAGTGGATTATGTGAATCACTGCCCCATACTTATAATGTCATAGCCAAATAGGATGCTGACAATGGCGATAAGGATGCTGAAGACGGATGGACTCCTAGTTCCTGGCAGTGACCTGATTGCCTTGTTTCTTCACTGACTACTTTCCCTGGGTCGAAAGACAGTGAAATCAAGTCTCAGGGCATGATGGTGCCAAGTCTTGTCCACCCATCAGTATCCAGAAACCTGATCAGGCAGAGCCACACAGATGTGCCAGCTAGGTGAGAATCTGCAAAGGTACCATGGGTAATGGCACAGGGTCTGGTATTTGTATTTTAGTAGCCACTCTTGGAAGCCCACAGACCTGAGCAGGAAGAGGGGAATTGTAATTCAATTTAATTCAGGAACCATTCATTAAGTAGCTACTGTTTGCAGACCTCTATGAGGGCATGGTTGGGGGAAGAAGGGTGATGGGGGTGAGGAGGAGAGATAAAAAGTTCAGATGAGACATTCTCCCTGTCTCCACAGCTAACAAGGGCATCTCTCTCTCACTCTCTCTCTCTCTCTCTCTCTCTCTCTCTCTCTCTCTCTCCATCCCTCCTTCCCCCCTCCCTGCCCCCCTCCTCCTTTCCTTCCTTTCTCCCCCCCTTCCCACCATCTCACACACACACACACACAAAAACTATAATACAACAAGATTACATGTTACTACTACATAAGTGTGCATAGAGACAGGGTGAAGTGTGCCAGGACTGAATAAAAGTCTTTTTTCTGCTCTTAGGGGCCATCCATCTCTAACTATCGAAGATAGAATGGGGTCAAGGAAAGTCTTGAGCCAGTGTTCAGAATGCCACCCTGGCCTCTCCCCAATAGACTGTCAGTACCTTGAGGGCAGGTATCCTTTGCTTTTGTATTTCCAGAATCTAGCTCAATGTTTGGTACACAGTAAACACTTAATAAATGCTTATTGCAGTGGATTAGCTGGGATCATGAAATTTACAACTGGGGAGAAATTTCAAGATAATCTAATCCAACTGCCTTGTCCTTTATTGATAGGGAAACTGAGGCTGGGAGAAAGAAGGGACTTGTTACTCTGGCTTTGGATCTTCCTTGCCCTGGCACTGCCAATGTGTGTATGCGCTAGTTCAGCCCACGTAAGAATGGACGAGCATGAGTGGGCTCACTGCTGCCCAAAGTCTTTGGGAAATCTTGGGTTTGAAAACATAATGTAGCTTTGGGTTGGGGAAGAAACTTGGTAGCATCAGGCTATGATTTTATCCCTCTCTCCTCCCCCCAGACTGCAGCTCTGGGAGTTTCCAAAGAAAATCCCTTCTCTGGAGCACAATCACATCCCCAAAATAGGTTCAAAGAAGAATTCAAATCCTCTTGCTGCTACCTGCTACACGTGTTACCCTGGGCAAGTCTCTTAATTTCTTCAGGCCTCAATTCCTTTATCTGTAAAATCAGAGAATTAGACTAGAAGGCCTCTGGGATTTCTTCCAGCTTTAATTCTAGGATTCTAGGTCCCTGACACCATGGGGTACCTAGACAAGGACTTCCCTTCTCACCAAGACCCAGAACCCCTTAAGCCAATACAGCCCTAATACCCTAATTGTTCAGTCTCATCCTGGCCTAGGAGACTAGCTCACTGCAGCATCCTTCAGCCGAGCTGGGGCCAGCTATGCTCGCTAGCACGTCAGAGTCAAATGTTTTATGAACCTGGTACCTCAGCAAGATTCTTCTATTAATTTATTAATATTGTTAATTAAATATCGTATTTGCAAATGTAAACGTCCTAATGGTCTCTCTTCCATTTCTGAAGTTTCCAGAAAGAACCTTCTCCTTACGTTAGTCAATCGAAACAAATTAAATCTAATCAGAGAATGGGCTTGGGCACGTCCTCCTGAGTACACCAGCATTTTAGAAGCAGGTGCTTGGCTCTTGGGGAAGAACCAGGAGGCCATGATTTCTTAATCAAGGGGGGAAACTGGGTATGGTAGAATGGAGAGTGCTAAGGGATTGGGGCATCAGGGTGGTATGATTAAAGGACCAACCTCCCCCCCTCCCCAGGGCCTCCAGTTGTACCCTATAGACATTAATCGCCTTGTTCCAGAGTAATTGGTTACTGGCCTGGGCCTGGGGCTTTCTGCAAGGCTCTATTAGGGAGCACAGGGAATGCAGTGGTGGGGAGAAGGACAATCCAGTGAGAGACCCAGAGACCCAAGGAGCTTTATTGGTGGTGGGCACCTGTCCCTTTACTTTGGAGACTCATAATGAAGAAACTCCTGGCACTTTCTGAACAAGGGCAACTCCAGGCCAGGTGGGGAAGAGGGAAAGGGGTGAGAGGTCTCTACAGGGCTGGGTTGAATGATCCAGGTGTCAAACCAAGTTAATGTTTTTCTCCTTTGCTCTAATTCTCCTCCCTCTTCCCCTCCCAGGTAGACAACCCCACAGGTGTTCTGCCAAGCTGTTTGATGCGTCAGAGCCACCTTAGAGAGAAAGGGAAGGGGTTCCTTCTTAGACCATCAGCACATTGATGAGGTATGGTTCTCAGCCATTGCATTCCCAGGCACAGAGAGGGGGATTCACAAAATATCAGAAATTAAATGGCCCCTAGAGCACAGAATGCCAGAGCTTGGAGGGCATTTAGAACCCTGAATGGCAGAGTTGGAAGGGACCTTAGAACAGAGAATGTCAGGGCTGGGAGGGCCCTTAGAACACAGAATGTCAGGGCTGGAAGGGCCCTTAGAACACAGAATGTCAGGGCTGGGAGGGCCCTTAAAACACAGGATGTCAGAGCTGGGAGGGCCTCAGAACAGAGAAGATCAGAGCTGGGAGGGCCCTTAGAACACAGAATGTGAGGGCTGGGGGGCAGGCCCTTAGAACACAGAATGTCAGGGAGGGGCCTTAGAACACAGGATGTCAGAGCTAGGAGGGTCCTTAGAACACAGAATGTCAGGGCTTGGGGGCAGGCCCATAGAACACAGAATGTCAGGGCTGGAAGGGCCCTTAGAACACAGAATGTGAAAGAGACCATGGAAAAGGATACTCAGGGGCAGAGAAGAGAGTTCTCCAGCCACAGCCAGATTGTGGCAAACCCCAAGACGTGGGCCAGCTCAGACTTGCAGTCTTTGGCTCTCCCAAGTACACCACGCCGTCTGCCTGCTCGGATCCCCTGAGTGTTTAGGACAAACTAAGAGAGGGATTTCAAGATGTTCAGAAGGGGGAGGGGTGGCCCCCAGTCGGCAGACAGGGTCAGAAAGAGTAAAAAAAGAACACTGTGCCCCCATAGCTTTAGGATGTCTTCAGCCTGAGATTTATTTGCCTTAATTACCCAGTCCCGTTTTATTTTGCACCCTGACTTTGTCCCTCTGGGAGTTCAAGGGAGGAAGCTTTCCTTGCCACACATAGCAGGGTAGGGATAGGGCAGACAGGCACTAGGCTTGGTGACAGCAAGTATGGAGAGACAGCTCTTCAAAGGTCTTGGGGTGTGGGACCATTGGAAGGTGAAGAAAACATCATGACTTTAAGCCAAGAGCTGAAGAGTTCTAGGACATTCATATCCCTTCCCTGATGATGGTCCAGGCATCTCAACACCACGATTGGGTCTGTACTTATGCTCCTGTCCAGTGGTCCTCTTGACCATGGCTCTGGCTGTTAAGAGGGAGCTCATTACTTCCCAAGGTAGCCTGTCCTATTTCTGGACATTTCTGTTCATTAATTGATACGAAGTGGGATCTTATATCAAGTTGAAACCTATCTCTCTGTGACTTTCACATTGGAGTGTGAGGTCCTGGGTTCAAACCCCAGCTCTGTGGCTTACTACCTGTGTGATCTGGGACAAGTTACTTAACCTCCAGGGTAGCTATTACAAACCTTTTGTTTTTTCCTCAGGACTCCAATGGTTCCTTTTCCTTGTCCTCTTCATACTTCACAGAAAAAACACTGAGACCATTCATGAAGGGTTCTGACTCCCCGTCCCCTTCCTCATCTCACAGTAATCAAATGTCTTCTCCTTTTCAATCCTCCTTCCCCCCATCTCATATGAAGAGGTGGCCCTTCCCCTCACCAAGGTCGGCCCTTCTACACACCTTCAATCCCATTTCCTCCTGTCTTCTCCAGCAGATTACCCCTACTATCATCCCCAAACTCTCCTAAATATTCAATCTGTCTCCTGGCTCCTCCACTGCTTACAAACATGCCCATCTCTCCCCCATCCTTAAAAAACTCCCACCTAATCCATCCATGGAGTCTCACCCCACCCCCATCTGTTTTCCCTTACCTCTTCACTCCTTCATGGATAAACTCCTTGAGAAAGCCATCTACACTAGGTGCTCCTGCTTCCTCTCCTCTCAGTCCTCACCGGTGCCCTGTCCAATTACAGTGGGTGTTCCCCAAGGCTCTATCCTGGCTTCTCTTCCTCTATATTATCTCATTTGGTGACCTCAGTTTCCCCATGAGGGAGTTAGACTAGTTTCTAAGGTTCCTTCCAGCTCTAGGGTCTATGAGTCTTCTCCATGGCAGCCCTGGGGATAACCACCGCCTGCCTTCCATCACCCACCTTTTAGGTACAACCAGAGTCTGGCTCATAAGGGGAATCAAGGGATTCTTAGAGGCCCTTGGCAGAGGCAGGAGCAGAAAACAGGAGGTCCACTATGCTGTTCCACTCTTGCCCCAGGTGCTGATGAGTTGCAGCATTTGTAGCCATGGTGGGGTGTGTGTGTGTGTGTGTGTGTGTGTGTGTGTGTGTGTGTGTGTGTTGGGAGTGGGGGAGGGAGAGTAGAAACTCGGGATTTATGCCCGAGTGGTGATGGGCAGGAGAGCCCTGTAGCAGCCCAGCCGTTGAGGGCCTGAAGCCTCTGTTCCCCACTGGCTTCTTTTGGGGGAGATGTGGGAATTTCAGTGTTTCTGAGTCTCCATTAAGCAAAGTCTTAAAAATACATTATATTGTTTTTTATTATTAATGGTAATGACACAGTGCCGGGGCTCATTAGCTGTCTTTTGTTCTAAGCAGGGTAATATGCTGATGCTGAGTAAACGCTGGGGGCCCACTGTTGTGCTGTGTACTCTGGGAGCAGGATCTATATTAAGACTGTGCACATCTGTGTGTGTGGAGGGTGGGAGCACCCACCAGGACTGGGCCTGGCCCTCTCAGGGTCACAAGCCGGAGAGGAAATGTGTGCCTAGCTCAAGCCTGTTTGAGCGATCCTATGAGCTAGGTACTGTGGTTATCCCCCTAGCCAGGGGAACCAGTGGCATGCTGATGGGGGCTAGGGTAGGGGGGAGGCCAGAAGGCAGAGTTTGGCCTCCTCATCAGTCAGTGGCCCACAGGGGCAAAACTGCCCAGAGAGAGGAAGCCAGGTGTGATGACCTCCTGCAGTGCACTCCTGTTTGAGGATCTAATGACCCTGCTGTAACAACTTCTCTCCAATAAGCTGGTCTGAAAAGTACAGAATTTGGGAGCTGGAAGAGACCTAGAACACAAAATACCAGCTCTGGAAGAGACCTCATAACACTGAATGTCAGAGCTGGTTCTCCCAACTCTGACAGTCTTGGCCTAGAACATAGACTGGAGAGATGTTAGAACATAAGACAGAAGAGATAGGAAGGATCTTAGCACATAGAATGTCAGAATTTAGAGCAGCAGTGGGGAACCTTCAGCCTCAGGACCACATGTGGCTTTCTAGGTCCTTGGGTGTGGCTTTTTGACTGAGTCCAAGTTTTACAGAACAAATCCTTTATTAAGGGGATTGGTTCTGTGAAGTTTGGATTCAGTGTAAGGACCACACTTGAGGACCTAGAGGGCCACATGCAGCCTCAAAGCCACAGGTTCCGCACCTCTGGTTTAGAGTATCAGAACTGGGAAGAACTTTAGAAATCCCCTTCACAGAGGGGAGAACCAAGACCCTGAGAGGTGAATTGACCTTGTCTGAGGTCACACAGTATGCAGCAAGGTATGGGGGAGCAGGAGGTGTGGCCCATTCTTTCTTTGCAGGTCGTAGCAGAGGCATGGTTGATGATCTGTGCCCTTCTCCCAACCTATTGGATTTCTTAACCCTTCACCACCATCACCCCACTTTGGGCAAGTCCTTCTTTGATCTCTCGGTCTCTGTAAAATGAGGGAAGCAGATTAAATGATTCCTAAGATCTTTATAAATCTGAGCCCATCCAGAGTTGTAACTAGTCTGGTGCCAACTGAGCACAGCTTATCTGAGGGAAGGCAGAGCTCAATCACCATCCCTGCATTTCCTTCTGTAGCCTTCTATCAGCCTGGGCACCTTTGTCCAAGGGTCCCATTCTCTGTTGTCTCTATCCAGCCTTCCCCCTAACTCTCTTGGAGGTAAAGAGCAGACCGCCCTACCTCCTGGCTTCGTTGTACCCAGTTGTATTTTTGTATTGTATTTTGTAATTTTTTGTTGTACCACTATAGCTGCCCACACATATACTCCACAACTGTTTTTCCCCAAGGGAAATAATCTTTTGTTTTGGCTCTGGAGCTGATGCTATGGCCTCAAGATACTGGGAGACAGTTTCTGTGTTGGCTCTGCCCCCACCCTGCTCTCAGGCTTTGACTGGGACAGACATTTTGTCCTTCTCTTCACCCTTTACTTCCCAGCTTGGATCCAGCTGTTCAGGCCCAGGAATCTAAGAGGAACACAAACACCAGTCATCCCAACACACAGGACCAGTCTTTCTGCAGGGATGAGCTCCTGCCAGCCTCCTCTGGGCTGTGATGGAGAGGGAGCCTGGCCTCGAGTCTCCCCCTTGGCCCCAGATGTGGTTAGACATCAGGCTGAGAAAAGAGCCCTGCTCACCCTCTCCACGGGAATAATCGGAGAAGACACCACCTTAATTCCACCTCCATCAGACCTCCGCAGGAAGACAGCGACCCTTTCACCTCATCAATATTCAAAAGCTTAACAAAAAAAGCTATAACTGGGGAAGTCAGAAATAATGGAATGCGGTATTGATTATTTTATGGTCCGATTAGGGGTAATTACATCTCTCAAATTTTATTTTAATGTTACTTTCTACTACTTTTAGCCTTTTAAAATTATCCCAAACATCTCCATTTAATGGACAGAACATGCCTCCAATTTCAATGTGAAATACTTTTTTTTTCTGCGAAAGTGTGACCTCGATATATTTGAAAACATAAATTACACAATGTATAAACCATAAAAAATGAATGATGAATTTAATTCTGGTGAAGCGTGAGGGATTGAGAACACAGGCAGACAGGGATACTGTTTATCCTCTGCAGGAGGGACAATCAGAGGTGGGAGGGAGACTGTGACCTTCAGGGAGAACAGAAGAGCTGGGCTTGTGGATCTCACTGATGCAGGCCCCCGAGGGCTTCAGGTTGTCCTTCTCTCACCCCAACTGATAATAATAATAACTTACATTTGTAGTGTGCTCTGAAGTTACAGAGCAGTCTCACCAGCATTGTTCTCTCCTGAGCCTCCAAACAATCCTGTGGGCTAGGAAAGGTGTCCACTATGCCCCTTATACGGATGAGGAAGTGGAAGCTCAGACAGGTGAAGGAACTTAGGAGCATATGATTTGGTTAGGGAGTGGACCTTGGAAATCATCTTGTGCAATTCTCCATTTTACAAATGAAGAAACTGAGGCCCAGAGAAATTAAGTGATTTGCCCATCATTATACAATTCATCAGCAGCAGAACCAGGATCCAAACCCAGGTCTTGGGACTCCAAAGCCTTTCCATTCCACAACCCTGTCTCTCATTATTCAAGGATAGTAAAGACAGGAACCAGAAAGCAAAATCAAACCTTCTGGCTTTAAGTCCCATGCTATTTCATTCATTCATTTGCTCATCCATTCATTCATTTATTCATTCAGCTATTTTTTTCAATGCCCATATAGGAATCAGCTGTCTTGGGAAGTAATAATTTTCCTTTCCCCTTAAAAGAAGTCTTTGAGCAGTGGTCATGATGACCACGTGATAAGGGATGTTGTAGAGGGAATCCTTGACCAGGTTTGGACTCAATGCCCTCTACCATATGTGTCTAAATCCTTGTATCCTATTTCTCTAAAATAAAAATAATTGACATTGGCTTAGTGTTTTAAAGTTTTATACACATTATCTTTTTTGAATCTCACAACAACTTCATGAGCTAGGTGTTACGGAAATTATCATCTACACTTTACAGATGAAGAAACTGAGGTAAAGTGATTTGTTTTTGGTCACATTGGAAATTAAACGTGAGAGGTGAGATTCCTGACTCCAAGCCTAGAGCTCTATCCACAAGACCTTCCCCTGCTGCGTTTCCAGCTCTGGGTCCCTACCCCAAAGCACAGATAAATGCTTCCCCATTGCCCACTGGGAGTGTTGGCGTGGGGAGCTTCTGCCCAGAGGCACTAGCGTGTGTGGAGAGACCTTCACCCAGAAGGGTGGGGACCGGCACTATCCAGAATCCTTCAGGAGCTCAGGGAGGACCCGACTAGATTATGCTTGTCCAAACTGTACCTGCCATCCTCCGGGCTCAATTTCACCAGAAAGTATTAAATTTCTCGAGCCCCTTCTGGTTTCTCCCATTGCTGGCCTCGGAATCTATTCTGTACGATGTAGCCTGTGATTGTAGACCATCTTCTATTGTTTCCTAAATGTCTTAACCTGTGTTAGCATCTCCCTAGCAAAATATTCCAAGGGTGTGGACTGTTCTTATACATCTCTGCATGCCCCGTAGCTCCTGGCACTAGGCTAGGGACACAGAACAATAATTATTATTGTAGTGATAATAAGAGCAACTGGTATTTATTGAATTTAATTTTACATCCAATGTGTAATCTTCACAATACTCCTGCGGCAAGGGGATAGTGGGTATTTTTTGCGGATGAGGAAACTGAGGCCTGGAGAGGTCAAGCAATTTACTTTTGGTCACACAAGGCGCTGGAAATAGACCAGAGCTCGTATTGCAGCATCTCAGCTCAGCTCCTTTTGACACCCAGTGTGTGGTATTCCTTCTTGCTTCATAACACACTCTCATGGAGCAGGAAACCACATTTTTGGGGAGGGTGAGGGAGGCTTCAAGATTCTGTCCTGAACCATGTTCTCTTCTCCCTCTCTATTACTTTACTCCGTGATCTCGTTAACTCTCCTGGATTTAATTAACATCTCTATGCTGATGATTCTCAAATTTACCTTTCCTGCCCCAAACTCTCTGCTGACCTCCCATCTTGCATTTCCAACTGCCTTTCAGACAAATCAAGTTGGATGTCCAGTAGACATCTTAAAGTCAATATATCCAAAATGGAATTCATTATCTTTCCTATCCTAAAAATAGAGTTAAACAAACCCATTCTTCCCCCACTCCTAACTTCCATGTTACAATGGAAGACAACACCATCCTTCCAGTCCTCCAGGCTCTCAACCAAGGAGTCATCCTGGGCTTCTCACTCTCCCTTACCCCCGATATCCAAGCTGTTGTCAAAGCCTGCCAATTTCACCTCTGCAGCATCTCTTGCTATTTCACCTCCCCAGCATCTCTTGTCTATTTCACCTCTGTAGTCTTGTCTATTCCACCTCCACAGCATCTTTTGTCTACTTCAGCTCTATGACATCTCTTGTCTGTTTCACCTCCACAGCATCTCTTGAATATGTCCCCTCCTCTCTTGTGATACTGCCACTACCCTGGTGAAAACCCTCATCACCTCACACTTGGACTATTACAATAGCTGCTGCTGGGTCTGCCTGCCAAAGTCCCTCTCCACTCCCATCCATCTTCCATTCAGCCACCAAAGTAATTTTCTTGAAGCACAGTTCTGATCATGTCATTCCTGCCCCGGACCCTACACTCAATAAATTCCACTGGCTCCCTCTCACCTCCGGTATCAATTACAAAGGCTCTGTTTGATATTCAAAGCTCTTCATAATCTAGCCTCTTCCTACCTTTCCAGTCTTCTTACACCTTATTCCTCATCATGTACTCTTCAACCAGTGACACGGGCCACCTGGCTGTGCCAAGAACAAGACTTTCCATCTCTCAGCTCTGGGCGTTCTCTCTGGATGTCCCCCATGTCTGGAACGATCTTCCTCCTCTACTCCTACCACTGACCTCCCTGGCTTCCTCTAAGTCCCAACTAAAATCCCATCTTTTATTATAGGCTTTCTTCACTCTTTTTAATTCTCATGCCTTCTCTCTGTTAATTATTTCCTATTTATCCTGTATATACCTTGTTTGTATATATTTGTTTGCAGGTTGTCTCCTCCATTAGATTGTAAGCTCCTTGAGGGAAGGGACTGGTTTTTTATCTCTTTTTGCATTCTCAGCACTTAGCACAGTACCTGGCACATAGTAGGTGCTTAGTAAACTTCTGTTGGTTGGAAGATGCAACAAGAATGATGAGGAAAATTGAAACCATGACCTAAAAGGATCTGTTGAAAGAACTGGGAATTTTTAGCCTGGGAAAGAACAGCTTTAAGATTTAACATTTTTAAAGCATTTATACAGCCTATCTTATCTGAACTTCACAACAATCCCTTGAGCAAGGTACTATAGATGTTATTATCTTTATTTTACAGTGGGGAAACTGAGGCAAATAAAGTTGAAGTGATTTGCTCATGGTCACATAGGAAATTAAATGTGAGAACCTTTCAGTGATCTTTCATGTAGAAGAGAGATCAACCCTGTTCTGGTTGGTTCCATCGAAGCTATGGATGGGTGTTGCAGAGAGGCAGATTTCCATTCAGTGTAGGAACCTGGAAAATAAATTTTGGGGGAGTGAGGGGTGGGGAAGGAGGGACATGAGAGCTGATTTCAAGTGTTTTAAAAGCTGTCGTGTGAAAGAGTGTTGCAATTTGTTCTCTTTGGCCCCAGAGGGAAGAACTGGCGAAAATGGATAGAAGTTACCGAGTCAAATTCGAACTCGTTGCTAGGAAAAACTTTGTAACAATCGGATCTGTCCCAAAGTGGAATGGATTGTCTAAGTCAGGGCTGGGGAACCTGTGGTCCTGGCCTTAAAGTCACAGGTTCCTCACCCCTGGTCTAAGGAGGCAAGTGAAGAAGCCTTTATTGAGTATTTACTATGCCCTTTGACTCTCTGCCTCTTGAGCCTGGCATCAAACACATAGCTACTTGTACAGAACTAGGAGTCAGGATATTGGGTACCTAGCTATGACCTGGGACAAGTCATATGGCCTATGAGCCTCAGTTTCCCCATTTGGAAAATGAAGGTTTGGGTATTATTCTCTCTTCTAAGGTTTCTCCTAGTTCTAAACCTTCTACCTTGTCAGGCAACAAACATTTCTTGGGCAGTTATTATGTGCCAGGCTCTGTGCTAATAAATACAAGCAAAAATAAAGATAGTTCCTGGCCTCAAGGGGCTTACATTCTAATGGGGGAAAACAACACCCAAAAGGGAGCTGAAAAGGCATGGGGGTGGGGCTAAAGAGGGGATGAGGTATTGAAGTCAGAAGTCCAACTAAGAGAGGAACAAAGGTCCATTGCCCTGGGTCCCTCTCCAAAATGGAATCCCCAAGAAGAATTCTTCAATGGGAGAAAGGAGCTGGCCCTTCCAATGTCCCTCTAACATTCTAGAAAGCTGGTCTCAAAACCAGGGACACCTAACCCTGACTTATGCCAGCTGTGTGACTGAGGACAAATCATTCAACCTCTTGTTATTCTAGACCAGACACGTTAAACACAGAAGACCTCATGTGTCCCGCAACACTCCTGAGTGTGACCTCAACCAGATTAAAATGTAATTGGGAAATATTTAACAAAAATAGATAAAAACTACAGTGAAACACAGATAATATTAATATGTGGTTTTCTAAGTCAATATGCAGCCTTTGGGGATCTTTACCTACAGTTTAGAGGCCCTTGTCTCTATTAGAGTTTGACCCCATTCTTCCAGAAAACTCCACATGCTCTAAGCTGTAGAGAAGGTGCCAACCTTCCTCACACGGGAGTTCCCTTTAACAATTAAATCACAGATCTAGTCCTTACCTTTAAGGCCCCTCCCAGCTCTGCCATTTTATGCTCTACGATCTTTGCCCAATTGGACATTTTAAATCCTTTGACATAAGGCATTTGTTCTAATGTTTTTGAGAGGCAAGAGATGCGAGAGGCGAGAGGGCTTGACTGGTCAATGGAGTTGGAAGTGGACTGGGTCACTTGCCTCCTTTCTCTTCCATATCCTGAAGATAGAGTTAGACAAACCCACCCTCAGAGAACCAGATTCCCCCTATCACCCTCCCTGGTATTTTTCTTCACGACTTCCACAGAGGAAATTTAAGTGCCGGAGCGGTGCTCTTGACTCTGCTAATGTATTTTCTGCAAATGGAAAAAAAAAAAAGTCGAGGTTGAGGGGGAGGGGGAAAGTGAACAATCGTGGTATCAGGTACCTGGGGAGGGTTACTCTCGGCTTGGTGCTGTTCTCCCAGATGCTGCAGGGGCGTTCATTAGCTACGAGGGATCTTCCTACCTCAGAATGTCAGAAGAGTCCATTTGAGGGCCAGACCTGCCGGTGATGCCTGAACTTGGCTGATGTGTATTGATTGTGAGGGTCAGGGAGGGGCCACCGATGGAGGGCTGATGCCTGCCCTGAACCCACATACCATTAGCCAGTGCTAGCCCCAGGCGTGGCGCCTCTGATGGAAAGAAACTGGTGAAAGTGGGCGGGGAGAGGGAAAGAGAAGGCCGCAGCATCCAGAGTTCCCAGCTCCACCCTGGTTCTAGCTGCTAGGGAGAGGAGCCACAGGCCGAGAGGCCATCAATGCCAAGCTTCTGTGTCTAGGACAGGCTCATTACCCCGACCTTCTCCAAATCCTCCCCATCTTTCAAGGCCCTCCTGAAATCCTGCCGGCTCCAAACAGGCTTCCTGGGTTCCTCCGACTCACAACCATCTCTCCCTTTCCTAAAATTATCGTCTATATTTTTATTATTTCATCCTTATCTTTTTTTTGGGGGGGAGGCAGGGAAATTGGGGGTAAGAGACTTGCCCAAGGTCACACAGCTAATAAGTGTGTCAAGTGTCTGAGGCTGGATTTGAACTCAGGTCCTCCTGACTATTCAGATAGAAATGATCCAGAGATATGTTGCTATCTTGGTCATATTTTTTTTAAATCTTTAATGTCCTGCACACTCTTGCACAGGTAGGCACAATTGCTTTTGTAGTTTAATAAAAGTATTAGGAGGAAGCTTGGTATAGGGCCCAAAGGGCTGGCCTTGGAATCAGAAAGACTAGGGTTCAGTTCTTGCCTCTGAGACATACTGTGTCTGTGACCCTGAGTAAGTCACTTAACTTTTGAGTATTCGAAGCTACACTCTAGGCCTGTGTGTTGCAGCCTGTATTGGGAGAGGGAGTTTTCTCATCTAGAAGTTCCCTGTATCGATGAAATCACAGACCCAATCAATCCTTTATGGGTCCTCTCCGCTGCTAGTGTCTCTCCCTCCCAGGTCATTGTTATATACTCTGCAGATGGCTTGTAAGTGCCTAGATATTGATTTACACATTAGAATGTACGCTCCTCGAGGGCAGGGCCATGTTTTTGCTTCTCTTTGTGTCCCTACCACTTAGCACAGTGCTTGGCACACAGTAGTTGTTTAATAAATGCACGTTGGCTCACTGTAATGGCAAGTAAAGAGGGACTCTTTATTCTCTTTTGTTTTGGAGTGCTTTTCAGCACTAAGGCAATCAAGTGCCTTTGAGTCTTGCCTTTGTTTCAATTAAGAAACTTTCATTGAATCAGGAGTCTTTGGTGACCTGCCTAAGTCACTGGAAGACTTAGGTCACATGGGGTTGAGTCTTGTGGTTGTGACGCCCTCTGACCTTGAAAAAGTGTATATATACTCTGAGGTTAGCGTTTTGCTTGGGGCTCACTCGCTGGAAGAGTGTCCTGAGATTTGACCAGACAAGACTCTGGGTAGCCGTTTGAGCCTCCCCAGCTTTGCAAACTCACATGTTGATGCTTCTCTCTCTGGTAACTATGTATGCAATGTCTTGGTCAGACAGCTAGAAGCCTGTCTGTTGATTTGTGTTATTTTGTTCTGTTTATATAATTTCTGTTTGTAATTTCTATCTGTGTTTTCTCTGAAGTTCAGGGTGCTGACTTTTCCCCCTGAACTAAGTGAATGATATATGTGTGTTTAATTAAAGTGGGATTGTAAACCCTTTAAAGTTGCTTTCCTTAGAAAAGCAGATCAAAGAATCTGTGCTAGCAGCCCTCCTGTGTGCTGGTGTTATTGTTCTTACACAGCCATAAGTAGCTGCAAGCAACATTGTTGTTACACTCACTGACTGACCATTCTCTCAGGCTGTAAGCTCAGTTGCCATGGGCTTCCTAAAAGCATCCTGGGTACCACTCTAGTAGCAGATGGGCCGGTAGTGATGCCACATACTGAGCACTCTTCTTACATGGTCCTGATCTGGCTTCGATATCTTTTGGTTCTATCGTAGTCTGGACATCTAGTTGAAATATTGTTCTTTGATGTTTCTGGCTCTGTGGCATGTCTGGGTAAGGAGAAGGAAGGATTTATAGTGCTGGAGTCTGTGTTTTCAAGGATTAGTCTCATATCCCCACCTGGGCTCTGAGGTCCCTGAAGTCAGGAGCTGAGTCGGGATGTCTACTTGGTGTGCCCTCCTCCTTCCTCTTCTTAACTTTCGGAATTCTTTTAAAAGTCCAACTCACAAGCTGCCTCCTCCAGGGAGACTTCATGGATTCTTCCCCACCCCCCACCCATCCCTGACAGGCAGCTGATGGAGCACTGAGCCCAGAGTCAGAAAGCCCAGCCTCAGACACCTCCTAGCTATGTGACCCTGGGCAAGTCACTTAACCCCAATCTGCCTCAGTCTTTTCATCTCTGAAATGGGGATAATAGGAGCATCTACTTCCCAAGGTCCTTGTGAGGGTTAAATGAGATAATTGTAAAGCACTTAGCATGATGTCTGGCACATAGTGGGTCTTCAAAAATGCTTGTTCCCCGCCCCCCTTCTTTTGGAAAGTCCTCATTTCATGTAACACATGATCTTTAAATCCTCTAACAGTTATCAGGTTATATCATGTGATTATGCATGTATCGGTATGATCCACACCGATGCCTTATCCCCCTAGGAGGCAGCTCCTAGGTGCTGGCTCTGGCCTTCAAGGATCTGGGTTCTAATCCTGCCTCTGATAATCCTTACCAGTGTGACCTTGGGCAAGTCAAGGCAATCAGTGCTCGTTAAATGCCTACAATGTGTTAGTCAGTCAATAAGCATTATAAAGCACCTACTATGTGCTAGACACTTTGCTACACACTGAGGATACAAAGAAAGACAAATATAGTCCCTGTTCTCAAGGAGCTCACAGTATAAGACATATATACATTCTAAGTGGGAGCAATCTCAGAAGGAAGCACTGGAGGGGTCAGGAGAAGAGACGACCAGGAAAGGGCCACTACAAAAGGTGGCAGGTGGGAGAGAGAGAGAGAGTGAGAGAGAGAGAGAGAGAGAGAGAGAGAGAGAGAGAGAGAGCGCACATTGGGTTATCCCAACAACCCTGTGGGAAGGCCAGAGTCCCTATTTTCCCAGTTTTACAGATCAGGAAACTGAGCGTCAGAGTGAATGAGTTGCCTGTGGTCCTGAAGCTAGAAAGGACTGGGGGCAGGCTTTTTAGCCAGGTCTCTCCTGACTTCAAGCTCAAAACTCTCTCCAATAAACCTCATTGCCTCAGCATATTTATCTCCACTGGTGCCTAGCAAAGTGCTACCTGTGCTCCTATGGGGGTGTAGTCAATGTTTGTTAGTGGTGGTTGAGTATAGGTATCTCTGTGCGGGCAGGCTTTTGAGACCCGGGTTTAAATTATGGCTCTGATGCTAACTTGCCACGTCACGCTGGGGAAGTCACTGGATTTGACCCTTATTTGTGAAAGGAGCAAGGTTGAAGGAGAACGTTCCTGTGTGCTCCTGAGTGTGTCCATATGCTGCAGGAGTGTGTGATGCTGAAGGGCTGAGGTTTCCCACCGCCCCCCTTTCCTGCTTACCTGATCAGCTTGGGGGCTGGGACCTTCTGGCCAGGCTGTCCTTGTGTCCGAGTGGCCTCCAGAGCCCCATCAGCCTCTTTGCCCTCGCCACACCATTTCTGTCCCTCCAGCAGCTTCTCCAGAAGGGCCTAGGAAGTCTTGCCGGTCTCTGGGATGGGGCCAAGGGGCAGAGAAAGCCAGGGGTAGGGCTGGGCCCACTGACTCCGGAATCCGGAGCCCTTTTTCCAACTCATCTCCACCCACTGCCCTTAGGATCATCACAACCTTCTGGAACACATCTGGCCCTCCATCCCCAGCACTTAATTCCCAAGCCTAGGACTGGGGGGTGGGGAGGGGGAATGCTTTCCAACAGGCAACAGATCCAGGGAGAATTCCTTGTTCAAGATTTAAAAGCCCCCAGCCTTGGGAGATCCCACCCTTTCTCCTCTCACTCCAACCTTCAAGTCAAGTGGACAAGCTTATTAAATTCTCATTATGTACCAAGCACTGTACTAAGCCCTCCTCCCTATATACACACATGGCCCCAGGCAGTACCCACACCTTCTGCTTGGCCCTAGGGAGGAGGCTGGACTCTGGGTACTCAGACCCAAGAGGACCCACAAATGCCTAAGAGACCATGTTGTTAAGAAAGTCATCATCCGTCTCCAGTGATTCCTCTCAAATGCTTTCAGGGCTCCAACCCACTTTGTCCAGAGAGGAAGATCTGGTCTAAGGCTGAGTTTGCTCTCCCAGCTCCCAGGTCCTGCCCACCCCTCCTTCACACACACACACACACACACACACACACACACACACACACACACACACACACACACACACAACTGGCCTGGACAGCCAGGGAATACCTTGGCAGAGCCGGCCCTACTGTTGACTCCCAGCCCAGAGCAAATGGAAACGGCCTCCCCCGCGGCAAAGCCTCCCCAGGGCCAGGCTTCCCGTAAAATCAATCAAGCCGCCACTTCATTTGCGGGAAGCGGCTGAGATCCCGGGACACTGGGCTTGGTCCCAGGTGGGCAATGGGTCTGGGGGTGGGGTGGGAGCAGGAGGGGAAGGCGCTGTCTCTGGGGAGGAAGAGAGAGCCTCGAGTCTTGGATGGGGACTTATCTTAGACCTGCCACTAACTCAGAGCGTCACCCCCGAGTGATTCCTCCTTCCTGCGCTTCCTCATGGGTAAAGTGAGGGAGGTGGTACAGTGGTCTCAAAGGTCTGTGCATTTCACGCGTTCTTTCCTTTGACTCTTTCAGGACACCTACAAAGATGGAGCTCAGCATGAAAATACAGGGATTTAATTAAAGATAATCATAGTTTATGAGTTCGAGTGCCTAGAATTCCACCATTAGCAAGTCATTCCTTTGGTCTAACCGTTTCTTTCATTGCTGTTCTTTCCTGACTACCTTCGATTGATTGCAATCAATATCTTCTCAAGATCATCATCTCCCTGAAGGCCAGGGCACTTTCTTAGGATCAGGGAGCCTCAGAGGTGGCAGGGACCTCGGGACACATTGTCATCAGCAGCAGCAGCAGCAGCATCAAGCAGCTCCCCAGGTGATGGTACATTTATCTATGTATATGTTGTATCCCCCCAGTAGGACAGAAATAAGCTCCTTGAGTGGAAGGGCCGTTTTCAATGGATTTTTACATCTGCAGGACCTAGCAGAGGGCTTCCCACATAGCATAGATGCTTATCAAGTTTATTTGAATTGGAAAGCAATCTTAAACACAGAATGTCAGGGCAAGAAAAGCCCATAGAACCCAGAATGTCAGAGCTGGGAGGGCCCTTAGAACACAGGATGTCAGAGCTGGGAGGGCCCTTAGGACAGTGGTTGTCAGAGCTGGGAGGGCCCTTAGGACAGTGATTGTCAGAGCTGGGAGGGCCCTTAGGACACAGGATGTCAGAATTGGGAGAGCCCTGGGAACACAGGATGTCAGGGCTGGGAGGGGCCTTAGAACATGGAATGAGAGAGCCCTTAGAATATGGGATGTCAGAGCTGGGTGGGATCCTATCCCCCTCATTTTTACAGAAGTGGAAAGTGAGACCCAAAGTAACATATGGATAACAGTAGAGCCAGGTTTAGAACCCAAATCTCTGGGCTCAGAGTCAGCTAAGGGGGGGACAGAACATGGAGGACCCTAAGCCTGGTCAGATATCTGGGTGATGGGAACAGTAACAGAGTTAGCATGCATGCAATTCTTTCCTCCAAGTTCCAGGTTGGACGGCTATTAGCTGGCATGGACTAATTTGATGCGGTGATAAGGAGCATGACAGCCCCACCCACACCCCTTCCCCCCACTGCTCACACACACCCAATAACATCATCTGCTGAGACGTCCCAGCTCTTTCCTCCTCCACCAGCTTATGAAACACCTGGTTTGTGGGGCTGGCAAGCCATGGAGTTACCAAATCGCTATAATTAAGATTAATTTAGGAGCTCCATTGGGTCATCCCGTGGCAGGCAGCTATTAATTAGGAAAAGACTTAAAGATCCCAATGCCCTGGCTGTGGTGCCTGGTGTGAGCTCGGTATCCCATTCACCCCTGCCTGGCAAGGGCTGCAAGGGCTGGGAGGCTGGGAGGAGTGTGCTTGGGCGGGGGGTGGGGGTGGGGGTGGGGAGGCAGGGGGGAGCAGGGAGGTCTGGTCTAGCGGGGTTTAGAAATCCCTAGATCCCTTGGGCCCGTGCATAGCTGGATCCTGCCCCAGCTGGAAGCTTCCCTTCTCTGGGCCACCGACAGGAATTCTCCCTTCCTGGCTCCAGCAGGGGAGGGGGCTGCGGGGTCCTTGACTCCAGGCCAAGCCCAGCTCCCCGTTCTCTCCAAGGCTTTAAAGGGCTCATTAAAGGGAGCGGGAGGGGGGAGGCTCTGGAGGCTCCTTGGACATCAAACAGCTCTTGTGAAACATCTGGATGAGTTAAGTGTAAATGAATAAGAAACAGACAATGAGGTTCCCTTCAGAAGACACCTGGGCTGAAAAATGAAGGGAAAACCGCCCCGAGCAAACCTCCTTTGGTATTTTTTTTTTCTGAACCGAAATACTTGGAAGAAAAAAAAACCCCACCGTCTGCCTGAGCGGCTTGCCATAGGGGAGGCAGCATCCTGGCATGGCCCGGCCCGGCCTTTACTGGGCTCAGACAACCCTGTGCTCGTGGAGCGTGTGTGTGTGTGTGTGTGTGTGTGTGTGTGTGTGTGTGTGTGGTGTAGGCCTGTGGGGAAATGGAACTCCTGTGCATGGGTGGGTGGAGCCCAAACAGGACTGAGAATGTGTGCCTGGACTTTAGGGGCCATTGAGTCCGACCCCTTCATTTTATAGATGTGGAAACCGAGAGCCAGACTTGTCTAGAGTCACCCAGCTCATAAATGTCTGAGAGTGGGATTTGAACTTGGATCTTCCTGACTATCCACTCTACCAGCTATAGAGAAATTGACCCACTCTGGGGGCTGAGCACATGTGTGTGGGTGAATGAAGGACAGACACGGAAGTGACATATGTGTGTGTGCGTGCATGTGCATGTGTAGAGGCTGAACAGAGGGCTGAGCACATGTGGTGGGGAGGGTAGAGGCCCTGTAGAAGGTTGTGTGTGTGTGTGTGTGTGTGTGTGTGTGTGTGTGTGTGTGTGTAAAGGCCAGTTGCTGGGCTGAGAGCATGTGTGGGCTGGGTACTAGCCAGAGGTCAGACAGGCGCTGGGTACGTGTGTGGTTGTACTGTGACACATACTATTGGGAGTGAGCATGTATCTGTGGGTGGATGGAGACCCAGAGTCAGGATGTGGGAAGCTAGCCAGACCGCCCTGAATTAAGTCAGGGCAGCCTAGGGCTAGGGGAGCAAGGGAGACCCTAGCTTACTCTGATTTGGACCAATTGGTGAGGGCTACCTCCAGACTGGGCAGAAATAAAGAACGTGGGAAGACAGGTACCAGGTAGGAAGAGAAGCTCAGAGCCGGCCCCCTCTTCGGGCCATCCAGGCAGGTGCCCAGGCTCCTGTCCTCCTCACAGGGCAGGGGAACCTCCAGGCCTCCCCAAGACCCGCATCTCCAATTCCTATCCTCCCCAGGCCTGGCCCCTCTCACCAGCCAGACACCGGGAAGCGTCAGGTTCATTTTCCTGGCTCCATCACTGATTGGCCCCACCCCAAGGAGACTTATTCTCACCAGGACTGGTCTGGCCTGGGTTAATTATGATACTAACTTATGATACCTCTCCTGTGAACTTCTCCAGTGAAAAACCAGGTTCTTAGTCACCAAAGAAAACCTGAACCAGCTCCCCCAATCGCAGGAGCTCAGGGCTGGGAGAGGGCTGCAGAGTCCCCAGTTTCCTGTTTCTACTTTAGTAATATCTCTTTCCACCTGACCCATCATCTCCACTCCTCCACCACCTCAGTTTCAGGCCCTCATCTTCGCCCCTCACCTAAGTTGCTTCAAGGGCTTCCTAATTGGCCTCCCTGCCTCTCCTGTCCACCTCACATGCTGCTGCCAAAGGGATTTTCCTTAAACACCACTCCGATCACTGGCTCCCCTACTGAATAAACTCCTATTGTCTCTAGGATCAAACAAAAATTCCTCTGGTTAGCTTTCACAACCTGACTCCAACCTACCTTTCCAGACTCATTGGGGATTACTCCCCTTCCTATTCTTTGTGACTCAGCCAAACTCTTGTGTAAAATGGAGTTTGGGCGAGAGGAGCCTTCCAGATGTGAATCCATCTACCCAATACAGGGCCTTGGTCCCCAAATGGGCTTCTCCGTACCCACTTGAAGATTCAGCCCTTGTGGATTGAACCCACATGCACTGCACTGGGGTGGCTAAGTCCAGGCTAGCTATCGGTCAGGAAAGATGAAGTGCCTACTATGTGTCAGGCACATTACTAAGTGCTGGGGATACAAAGAAAGGCAAAAGACAGTCCCCACCTTCTAGGAGTTCACAGATTAATGGTCCCTGCCTCCTTTATGGTGAATCCCTAGAAGACCTCCATATACCAATCCTCCCTATTCACAAGGATCCGGATTCCAATGCTACCTCTGTGACCTTAAGTAAGTGGCTTCCCCTCACTGGGACCCAGTTTCTTCATCTGTGAAATAGAGAGTTGGACTAGACAGCCTCTAAACTCTCATCCAGCTCAAAGTCTAGGATCTTACAATCTTTCCTAGCCCTTCCCTCGGCTGAGGAAATGGAGGCATCACCCTATGGTGTGGAAGGGGAATCAGGAACGCCTGGGTTCAAATGCCTCTTGTGACACTTATTAGTGGGCTAACTATAGGCAAGTCCCTTAGCCACGCTGAGCCTCAGTTCCTTCGTCTGTAAAATAGCCCGTAGCTTGTGGGGTTAGTTGGTTGCTATCCTTCGTGTTTCAAGGGACGTCGTGATGTCAGGGGTTAAGGCACGGTGTGTCCCACCGTGTCTGGTCAGACCAATACAAGCTCTGAAGGCTCTACCGCATGTTGGGCACAAATAGTCCGTGTGGCTCATAGGGCTGGCTGAATCTCAAATAAGATAATATATGTAAAGTACTTGGAAGCCCCATGTTAACATCAGCTGTTGTTGCTGGGACCCAGTGATACAGAGGGCTCGCTCTCCTTGACCCCCCTCCAGCGCCTCCCTCACACTTTCTCTTGCCAAAGCCGAGCATTTATTTCACAGGGACAGAGTCCCAGGGCTAGAGGGGCACCTAATCCAATGCGTCTCTTGTACAAGATTTTAACTCTTATCCTCTGCCGCCGCCAGAAGAGCTCCAAGAAGTGGCAGCCCCGAGCTTTGAGGCAGCCCCATTGCTCTGTGGGGTAGGGTTCAAGGGAGGGGGCAGCTTCCATTGGTAGGAAATTCTTCCCTTTCCTCAGACTGAAGCCCAGCTCTCTGGGACTCCTTTTCTCCTAGCTTTGCCCTCAGGGGGCAGAACCAGAAAAAACCTAGTCCTTCTTTCCGAGATGGTGCTTCAAATACTTAAGGTGGCTCTCACCTAAATAGTCTCCTGTTCGGGGTAAACACGCCCTAGTTTCTTCACCTCCTCCTCAAACTCTCATCCAGAGGGTCCTAATTTTGTGTGTCACAGACCCCTCTGGCAGTTCGGTGAACCTTCTCAGAATCACTCCTTTAGATGCATGAACTACAAAGGAAATTTGTTATTTTGAAATACAGTTATCAAAATATATGTTCTTTAAAGCTCATAGGTGGAAGGAACCCCTGATCTGGACCCTAAGTTATCTGTTGTACGTATTGTCTTGTTTTCCCCAACCCCTGACCCAGAATGTAAGCCAGAGGCTGAGGCTCTTTCCAGCCTGGCATGTAGTAGGTGCTTGTGGGTGGAATGAATGGACACTTTCCCAGAAGAGCCACATTCACTTATCTTAGTAATTGTCTGCTCCCCCTCCCCCAGCATAGTGACTAGTATCAATCAACAGGAATTTATTAAGCACCCACTAAACATCAGGGAAGTGAAGACAAAAATCAAAACAGTCCCCGCCCTCAGGGAGCTCACACTCCAGCAGAATCGTAGAGCTAGAGTTGGAAGGGTCCTTTACCTAATCCTTTTATTTGGGACCCAGAGAGGATAAGGGACTTACCTAAGGTCACAAAAGCACATGTCAGAAGTGGGATTTGAACCTGTCAGTGCCACCGTACCACATGGTGCATAGTCGGTGCTTAGTAAATTCTTGTGAGTGACTCAATGAATGAATTAAATGAATGAATGAATAAACAGAATCTCCCCTAGACTAGCCTTGTACCCCAGATAATCTAAGGTAGGGAGAAAGATTCCAGCCCTTTCTGGATGAGGGGGAGTATCATGTCCTAAGCCTAGATGCTGCTCCCTTCCTTTTCCTCTGTGCTTGCCCCTGCCCCAGCCTTCAGGATGGGTGAGCAGGTGGGTGGATGCTGGGATGGGGGGTGTAGAGGGAAGGGAGGATCTGTGGCTGAGGTGCCCCTGAAGCTGTCCAGCATTTCCCTTTGGGGACAGAGCTCAGTGATTTCATTTGGGGACCCTAATGGAAGATGCGATCTTGGCATGGGTGCATTTGCAATTCATGGCTCCTCTGGTGATTCCATTAAGCCCGGCTTCTGTCATTTTTGATGAATGCTGCTTGTTTTTCGTAAAAAACCGAGCTCAGGATGTGGAGTGACAAGAGGCATGGGGAATGATGATCGAGAGAGAAACCATCAGCGGGTCTGCATCCATTTCAGAGCCCGACGGGACCTTGGAGACTTTCTGGTCCGGTCGCCTCCTTTCATGAAGGGAGAAACTCAGTGGAAATCAAGCAGAGGGAGAAAGGCAGACTCGTGAGACTGGAGAAGCCACTCACCACTGATGGAGAGGAAAAGGAAATCAGAGCCAGAAGGTGGCTCACAGGGTCAGGAACTGAGAGTGAGATGATATCTTAGAGATCAGCTGGTCCAACCCCCTCATTTGCAGATGAAGAAAGTGAGTCCCGGTGAGGAGAGGTGCCTTGCACAAGATCACAATAAGCGGAAGTTAGAATTTGAATCCAGCTCTTCTGACTCTAAATTTGGTGGTCTTTCTACTGTACTAGGCTGCATCCCACAACTTAGAGGGAATACTAAAAACTGTTAGAAAGAAGTTAAGTAATTTGTAAAATTATCAAGCATTTGTTTTTTCCCCTCCTACCTCTCTCTACCTACAAAAAGGAAAGAATGAAAGAAGAAAAAAGGAAGGAAAGAAGGAAGGAAGGAAGGAAAGAAGGAAGGAAGGAAAGAAGGAAGGAAGGAAGGAAGAAAGGAAGAGAAGGAAGGAAGGAAGGAAAGAAAGAAGGAAGGAAGGAAGAAAGGAAGGGAAAGAAGGAAGGAAGGGAAAGAAGGAAGGAAAGAAGGAAGGAAGGAAGAAAGGAGGAAGGAAGGAAGGAAGGAAGGAAGGAAGGAAGGAAGGAAGGAAAGAAGGAAGAGAGGAAGGAAGGAAGGAAAGAAGGAAGGAAGGAAGGAAAGAAGGAGAAGGAAGGAAGAAGAAGGAAGGAAGGAAAGAAGGAAGGAAGGAAGGAAGGAAGGAAGAGGAAAGGAAGGAAGGAAGGAAGGAAGGAAGGAAGGAAGGAAGGAAGGAAGGAAGGAAGGAAGGAAGGAAAGAAGGAACAAAAAAGGATGGAAAGAAAAGAGGAAGAAAAAAAGAAAGAAAATGAAAGAATGGAAGGAAGGAAGA